>NC_083771.1:18585544-18608044 GCF_963514075.1 Conger conger
AGAGATATGGTCAGTTATTTCTTGTATCTTTGCATGCTGAAAACAAGTGGACGTCAATCTTCTCATACAAATTAAAGGGGTCATCTATCACCTGCGCTGCTTGCTTATACCGAGTTGAACTAGTTTCACCATCTTTCAAATCGATGCACTATTTCAATATCAATGTTTTAGGAATGACTTTACACCAAGTAGGGAGTAGGTGTACATTTGAAGTTGCATTTTAACTCTGCGTCGAAACTAGATTAGTTGGTGCAACCCGTTTAAATTAAGTTATGGCATAACTCTGAATTTTTGTTCGAACTCGCCAACGTTTGAACTGACGTTATACTGGCGCTACAGGCTTCTGGTATGTACAGAACGTGTTCAAGCTGAGCACCTTGATGAAATGAACAATCTTGGTGAAAAGGTTGTGTCGGTGATTGCATGGAGGACATCTTGTGTGCACCTCGGTAACCATATGCACGGGGGTTGGGGGGGAAAATAAAAACATTTGCGGAGTTGTTGCCCGTGCGTTTTGAATCCCTCCCCTGAAGGTGGTGGGGCGTGATGCAGCCGGCAGTAATTAGAGCTCCCTCCCCCGCTATTGATCAGCAGGAAATCGCCATGCAGGGCGTCTGCCGTTATCGGATTTTTATATCGCCATGCGCGCTCTGGATGAACGGGTCGTCCGGGCGTGACCGCCATCTTTAATGAGAGCATGAGAGGGAGGGGAGGGAGGGAGCGTGCGGAAAGAAGTGCACTTGGTAAACGGTCTTTGACTCAGTTTTGTTTTCATGCAAACTGTGCAACCTACACTATGTTCTTATTAATCCCACTGGCCATCCATCTGATAACGCACCTTTAATACCACATATACTGTATTATAACGGGCCTCGTCATTTCTGACTGTTTTCTCAAGTTAGGTTTCTTGAATCCAAAATGGCGCACTCATATGAGCCCTTCATACGGGATAAAGCAAGAAATGTATGCTAAGGTTACAGAAATGTTCTTGCGTGAGTCACGTACCCATAACCACAGCCCCTGAAAGCGCTCTTCTTCCATTTATATCCAGGTTGGCCTTCTTCAAGAAGTTTAGAACTGTTCCTCTTTTGTGTGTAAGTGTATGTCACAGTGGGCGATGTGGGTAAATGGGGCGCTCGCCCTGACACGGCCGAGTTTAAAATGGCCGCCGTTAAACTGTCACTTCCCCTGTCCTCGTCCCGGCCTGCCCAGTTATCTTTGGTGCCTCTGGGCCGCTCCTCTGGGCCGCAGTGCCCACCAGGCGCGGGGCAGGACTGGGGGACCGTGGCGTAAGTGATATTAATGTCCCCTGGCCACACGCCATTGAACCTTGAGAAAAGTAATAAGGGCTTTCAGTAAATATTACCCTGCCAAGGATATCTGCCCCCCCCCCCCCCCGCCTCCCCTGGTTGCCCAAACTGTACCCCTGTCCTCGTTATGGATTGGGCCGGGGGGGGAGATGCATTATTCATATCGGCGCCGTCTGTTGATGGATGGCTGTTTGAGAGGCCTGTCCGTTAAATAAATCAACAAATAAAAATGCTAATTCTCACATTTCCACGCGCGGTCCTGAGCACAGCCCCTCCCAAACCCCCCCCCTGGCCCCCAGGACTCCCTCCTGCCTCCCCAACCCCCTCCACCCCCCTAGACTTCTCTCTGCTCCCTCACGCTAAGTGATATTGACAGGCAACATGGAGAGCAAATGAACAAGACTGATTTACTTACTTTGACTTTAGTCACCCCCCCCCCCCCCCCACCCCGACCGCCCCCATCCATGCCCCTCTCCCTGCCCAGTCTGCTGTGGACTGGACTTTCATCTGTCTCCCCCCCCCACCAGTGCTGTGCAGGAGTGGTGTTTGTGTGTAAACGACACGGGGGGGTCATCTAAGGTCGCATCAGTCCGCCATGTGGCGGTGAGGGGAATGTGCGCGGAAGGAAAACGATTTAAAAGTTTTTTTTTTTTTTTTTAAGAAATAATGAAATAAAAACTTCCCGTTCTGTCCTCTGACTGGCCCGCTCCCCAGGCACACGGGGATGGAAATTGACGTCGAGCGAAAGGAGCCGTTCAAGAATTCATCTTCCAAATCAGAAACGCGCTTGTCCGTCTGTGTACGAGCTGAATTATTTATCAAGCGGCCGGACTGTGGGTTTGAATCTCTATTAGCTGCATCTCACTTTCTTTTGACGTTTATTTATTCGTCCGTCTGTTAGTGGAGCCTGCAGGATCTGTAGCTTGTGGTAGCGTCTGCCCCTCTAGCGCCCCCTGGGGTTCCCCCAGGCTAAGTCACGGCAGTGCGAGTGCATCCCTCAGCGCCGAATGGCCACCGTTCCACTCACGCTGAATTCTCACTCAGAAAACTCACACTTTTTATTGCACCTCATTGACAATGTTGACCGATTGGCGATGCCGAAATGGAGCAGTGAAGTCGACGGATTGAGTCATTTGTGGCGGGCTGTGCGTGAGCTGCTTTGGGGCTGGTGTTGAACCTGCACTGGTGTTCAGACGTTGGAGGGAGTCAGAGTCACGGCCGGGGTCGGCAGGGCGTGTGTTTTTGAGATTCGGGGACGCTGTCCTTGAGAAGCAGGTCCATCACTGACAGAGGGTCTGCGCCATCATGCATATGAGCCCGCGTAGTGAAATATTCACACGCTGGGGAGGCCTGTCTGCATACTGATACTCAGTCTCCAGGCACTGCATCTCATACCATTTTGTTCCCCTGCCCCTCACCGCCTCTCTCCCTCTCTCCCTCTCTCCCTCTCTCCCTCTCTCTCTTCCTCCCCCCCCTCATACTTGTGAATTAATATCACCATCATTGCTACAGCCACAGTACTGTACATGTCCAGATAATTTACTGATCAGCAGGGATGATGGCAAAATCAGTTATCATTCTCCTCCCTCCTCTCTCTGACTGCAGTTCTGATTGGTTTTATTTGTATTTCTAAAGTCAGAGTTTTCCCTAAGCCTGTAAATCCTTTCTGCATGCCAGAGCTATTCTTTCAGCATATTCTCAATCTTCTCTACTTCTCTCTCACTGGGTGTTTATCCACTGTGGTTCTGTTTCTGATCTGGGTGTTTATCCACTGTGGTTCTGTTTCTGATCTGGGTGTTTATCCACTGTGGTTCTGTTTCTGATCTGGGTGTTTATCCACTGTGGTTCTGTTTCTGATCTGGGTGTTTATCCACTGTGGTTCTGTGTCTGATCTGGGTGTTTATCCACTGTGGTTCTGTTTCTGATCTGGGTGTTTATCCAGAGTGGTTCTGTTTCTGATCTGGGTGTTTATCCAGAGTGGTCCTGTTTCTAATCTGGGTGTTTATCCAGAATGGTCCTGTTTCTGATCTGGGTGTTTATCCAGAGTGGTCCTGTTTCTGATCTGGGTGTTTATCCAGAGTGGCCCTGTTTCTGATCTGGGTGTTTATCCAGAGTGGCCCTGTTTCTGATCTGGGTGTTTATCCAGAGTGGTCCTGTTTCTGATCTGGCTGTTTATCCAGAGTGGTCCTGTTTCTGATCTGGCTGTTTATCCAGAGTGGCCCTGTTTCTGATCTCTCCACAGCTTGCACTCGTCGCTGATTGATCTCCTGGACACGTTTAGCCCCCTCTCAGCCCCCATCCAGCGCCGAGGGCGCCCCACCCGAAAGCCCCGCACCCCTGGCCTCTCCTCAGTGCTGCCCCCCTGGGCCCCTCCCCAATGGGCCCCCCCTCCCCAACGGGCCCCACCTCACCCTCGCCGGGCCCCTCGCCCCCGGTCCCCCTCGTCCCCGGTCGAGGACGCTGAGGAGAGCCAAATCCTGGATGACATATTCTTCATCTGCTGACATGAGGGGCCTTGCCCCCGCCTCCCCCCTCCCCCCCCACGCCCTGCTCACCGTCCACCATCCCCGCACAGGCAGCCCAGAGAAGGCCTTTTTCAGACACTCTCTCAGAAGCGCACAGATGTTCCCCTCGGGCTGATGCTAACCAGCCTTATTAATATTGACCTCGCTGCGGTTCGGGGAACGCCAGAGGCCTTTTAAGATGAGAGAACCTGAAAGGGTCTTTGAAAGTTGTTACACTTGGATGTGACTGTGAGCATGGGCCCCCCTACCCTTTGGAAAACAGTTTTTGCACTACAGCGTGTATGAATGACAAAAATAATTTAAAAAACCTCTCGCATTCTTTTTAATCATCCGCCTCACACTTTGCCCTTGAATTTTAACGCCTATTTTTTGTCTTTTGGTTGGAAGTCAAAAAACTAGATCAGGGAAACCGCAAAAGCATTATTTTCTTTGTGTTTCTGTGCCTGATGTAAATAAAGGAATTCTATTTAATGTCCGTCTCTATTTTTATTTATGTTTTTTTTTTTTTTTTTTTTTCAACCTGTCATAATTGGTCATCCTCTTCAGAAGGCTGATGGTCTCCCTGTCTCTTCAGAGACGCGGAGTTTGTCTTATGCAGGTAACGCACGATTCAAGGCCGACCAACCCCAGCCATAGAACCACCCCATTCCCGAATGACTATCATAAAGAAGACGTAAAGGGCATAATGGCTAGAAAACCCTGTGAATATAGCTAGAAACTCGCAATAGGATGACTCGATTTGCGGCTGAGAATGGATGCGTTACTCATGTAGAAGTTGAGGCAATTAGAGTGCTGGTTGGCCCTGATCTTTCGGAGCACGTCCTGAAAGCATTTCCCCAGTGGCCTTTCCTGTTCGCTCTGGGACGCTTTCCGCCCGACGCTTCCCGTCACCGCGATGATACCGAGGAGATTCACGCGTCTGTTCTGTGAAGGTTGGACTCCTGCCCTGAGGCAGTCTGTTCTCACTTAACTGCCTGTCAGCTACAATAAAACAACACCAAGGATCCTCACTCCAGCTCAAATAATGTGCCGCAAGTATTAGTGCTTCCAGAATCACTTCGTGAGCACGTATACATTTTATGCCAATTGCCTAAAATGACAAAGTGCTTCTGCAATCGCATTAAACGTTAAATGCACTTTGTTACAGTACCTGCAATTTCCCCAAGTCCACAATACTGTGTGACAGATATATTCACAAGCACATCCTTCTTCGGTACCACGATGCTGCCTGAATATAAATATTTATGTTCTACGAAAAAAAAAAAAAAAATGCTCAGAAACTGGAGTGGTTGACTGTATGGAGAACTGACGCTATTGGTTGGTATGAACATCCTGCTTGCTTTATCGTCGTCCTGGAGATCTACCATCCTGTAGATTTTCACTCCGACCCTAACAAAGCACACCTCATTCAACAGCTAGAGATCACAATGAGAAGCTAATTAGTAGTCAGGTTAGGGTCACGTTAGGGTTGAAATGGAAACCTACAGGATGGTACATCTCCAGGAACCGCTTTAGTTACCACTGCTTTAATGGGTTCTGAAAAGGCAGTAGCAGTGATAGTGACCCAATAGGGCTGCTTCCCTGCTCCATGGTAAGACCTGTAATGTCACATCATTGTGTCTGTGCCAGCAAACGAGATTCCTTCCCCTTTTTACCGAGCTGATCCTACCTATTGGTTTACTGCAGGGTGGATCTGGTTTTCCACCCTGCTTTTACCTGGGACTCGGGTCTGGTGTGAAAGCCATTCAGTGGCACTAATTATTCAGTTAATTAGCTGGGAGGAAAGAAAGCCCAGGCTGGATTTGGATTCGAGGACCAGATGATCCCTGACCTGAACATTTCAAGAGAGACTAGCTTGTGTACGGTCATCCACCAGTTTGTTAGCAGCAAAAACATGGAAATGCAGAGGAAGAGAGTGAATGAATGAGTGCAGAAGAAATCCACGCAGAGGACCACCTTGATTCGTGACTGTGCTTTATTTCTGGCTAAGCTGAAACGCGTCATTCAGTAAATTACAGGGGGTCCACGGACCAGAGAATTAGGCAGTCTAGAGAGACAGGGCGGGGTCAGTGATGCCGAATGTCCAATGAGAAGCCGGTCTCATAGTGACGGACAGGTGGCTCTCCACACGCACGCTCGCACACGCACACATACACTCACACCATCACACCCCCACCTTCCTGCATAGAATTTTTCCTTTTATTTTCACATGAAATTGCTTTCCTTTTTTCTCCTAATAAAGATCCCAATTGTAATCAGTGTCCCATAACTGCATACGTTTGCCCTGTCCTGCTAGTTCCCAACCTATAACAATGAGAGAAAACACTGTTTAACTTGTTGGACATATTTTTCAGTGGTGAAACTATACACACCTACACATCATCAGATCAGCAAGTGTTGAGATGCCTCGGGCTATAGTCAAAGGTATAGCGGAAGGCTAAAGCAGCTAGCACTCTAGACCTCAAAGAGCGGTTTATGTGGGGCAGGGGGAACGTTCTCTATGGTCAAGTTTCCTACGAGCCACACAAGTAGTTGAGTTGTTGATTTTCATGGGTTTGGATTAGTGCAGTTTCTAGTGGGCGTCCTGCTGTTGATGGAACTAAACTGTAAATTGCCATAAAGGACGAGGGTCAAGGCTGTGTTGTGCCCTGACCTTAAGGGGAGGTGAATAGGATAACCCCAATTGAGAGCTGAAAATGAAAATGAGTTGCATTCATAATGTACACAGTACTAGTTGGCACCAAGAGCATGCTGGGATATGTTCTGTGAGCTTAGAGTTTAGGAGCTGAGAGGTGGGAGGATTTACCTCCACTGTCTGTCTTGTAAACCCCTTTTAAGGCTTTTTTTTAGCTACATGGACCAATGACCATGGCATACTGCTTCCTTCAAAGCCAGACCGAAACCTGCCACAGATTTTACCTGCCACAGATTTCCATTACAGGGAGCAGAGAAGTCCAAACTTCTGTTGAGGAAAGATTTTTTTTTTCATTTAGAAATTGGGTGGAAAAAACTACTACTCTCTGAAAATGATTTTCACACTATTTCCAAAAAGCAGAGTTGCCACCATGTACAAACAGTACCCTGGCAGTTTTGTGGAAATGGTCTTCTGTTTGTCTTTAAATGTTCAGAGAGTAGTCTGTGGAGAAACTGGATTTCCCCCCAGGGTTTTGTTTGTCTCCGTCTCAGTGGCTGGTTATGAAGTGTCAACAGAAGAAGGCAGGTCTGGGTTAGGGCTCAGTCTGGAATGTCATTTTTTTCCAAATCACTGTATATGAAGTTAAATGGTTGTTCAGATTAATAATTTACTCAATGCGTAGTGTTTAACTGGCTTTGCTTGGACTAATGTTTGATTGGAAAATGAAGTTTAGGCCCTGTTTCAGGGCGAGCCGTGCATTTAGGACGAGGGCACACCGCCGGGAAGAGTATTGCTCTTATGTCTTGTGTATAAATAATAAAAAACTTAAAAAAAAACTACCTATCTGCTCACAGGAACATTGACCCTCAGCACACACTTTCCAGCAAACATTTATAGAAATAAATAACACAACAGGTTGGAATTATTGGCAGTTTGGTAGAAAAATGCCAGGAAATAAATGAATGAATAAATAAATAAATAAATAAATAAATAAATAAAAATAAGTCATGAACATTTAAATAAATGTGACAATAAATGATCTGATTTTCTTTATATTGAATTCAATGCACTCCCTGACAGATGTCTTGTTAAAAACCTGGATTTGCACACCCTCTACTCATGCCATGGACCCCTATAACTCCGTGTTACCTGCTTTTTTAATCTTTTATTGATTGCTCTTTTTTCCTTTCTTTTTTAAGTATTTAAAGTTTGCTCTTTACCCAGTCCTTGTAGGTAGAAGTAAAAGTCCTATAAAATATGCAAACCTATTTACAGAGAAAAACAGAGCAACAAAAAGAAACATTTACATATATTCATTGATTTATATATATTAAAAGCTCTGCTCTGTCTCTCGATCGTTTTTTTATTTATTTTTTAAACACTTTGTTCTGTTGAATCCTTTTATGTAAACAGTTGCAGCCGAGCTGATGGACAGTAATGGCAAAAGGGAAAGAGTTAGATATCTATTAGGTGTGTCTGTCCTGGGATTGGATGTACAAGCAGGGGGCGGGGTCTGTGGAAGCCAGAGACTACACCTCTCTGGTGTTAGGATGGGTCTAGGGAAAAACGTTCAGGGGAAACCGCCTGTTGCCGAGTACTCGAGCGCAAGTATGTCGCTAGTTTCCATCGCCATCTGGATCATTTGGTTCATCCTCCTGTGGTGTAGAATTCCACGGCGTCTCTAATATCAACTTCGGGTTTTGGTTGTCAGCTCACGGTTTTTAAACAGTTGTACTGCTTAAAAATAGGGCTTAAGAGTACTACTCTACACTGTGTCATAGGTCAGTTCAGACCACTTACATTGCAAGACAAAACACTTCCGTCAGATTTGCTGTGTTTTGCAGGTCGAGTTGTGGAGGGAGTGTCGGATTCCGTCGTTTGGAAATGAACCAGATGGGGATGTTACATACGCTGTTTAGACCGGCTTACTCTCCGACTCCGTGACCGCGTACGCTGTGGCAAGTCGCCACCGCTAGCTGCAATGCACGGCTTTGCGTCTTATTCAGCATCTGGTATCCGCCATGAAAAAGCCACACTTTTTCTTTTTTCCCCCATTAGCAATGAGCAATAGTAGTGGCTCAATTAGCCATACGTCTGGGTTAAACTCGAGTCGGAAAGTGGTTTTAGAAACGAGCCGCCGGTGACTAAACGGGCCGCTGCGACGCTGTCGTCTGGCGCCTACCTAAACGCGAGAGTAAGACTGATGCACGCGGCGCGGAGAGATAAATAACGGCTATGATATGTCGGTTTTAGTTCAAGTTTAGCAGATGGCTGATTCTTTGCTAGGTGTCTGTGCGCAGTGTGGAGCAGAGTAGATCGGTTATGAAGGCAGCCCCCAGTTCTTAAGGAAAGATCAAACGGCCTGTTCTTGATACTCGCCCTCTGAGAACCGGCCTCCTGCAGTTTCAAATAACATATACACATATGTACAAATATGAATATACACACACATATATATGTATATATATATATATGTCAGCACGTATTTCAGAAGAGAGTGGAATGCTTGCAGTTTGGGAGCTGCCATAATTGCGATTCTACCCAGCTTAGTCCAAAGCAGATTGGCATGAGCATTGTTGGAGACCAGCTAAAATCTACAGTAAAATTACAGTTCTACATATTAGGTTCAATAGCAGTTCTATATACACACACATATATATAAAATATATGCATATAAACACATATATAAGTTTGAGTAACATATGTATTCATATATATGCGCCGATATATATGAATACGTTTTGCATGTGTATGTTATACATATATATGTACTGTAAATATAAACATGTTCATATATTTTGTACACACATATATATTATGTTCATTTTAACTATCAGGTTCAGGTTTTGTTCTGGTTCAGGTGAAAAGAACAGAGAAAAAATAAATACTCTGATACTGAGTAGTTGTAGTTGTAAACTAGCGAAATGAGTGTTCCCACAGGCGATCTGAAATAGTTGCCATTTTTATAAAGCATACCAGCAATATATATGTATGTATATACAGTATATATATTGTATATATATATATTTATATGATCATTTTACATTTTTTTCCCCTCAACCATAACCCTTAGGCCTGCTCAAACAGCAAAAGAGATGTGACGGTCCAAGTATGTTACAGCTACAAGTCTTTAAGTGGTAAAAATGTTTGGTCATTTGGTCCCTAAATCAACTGAGGAATGATGGGTAAGACTCCCTAGAGATTGTTGCCACGGCTTGCCATGGCAACTGTATCCCCTGGAAACGGACAGGCACTCCAAGTAAAGATGGCCACCCGAATCTCTATGAGTTTGTGTCCTGAAATATCGCGCCCCCTTAAAAAAAGGTCCTTTCCTCTGAAAATGCAGTTCACTTTAAAATTCACAACTGTTATTTAAAAAGGTATCTGCCTCCTCTGTTTGATTTTTGTTGGTTCGAGCCCTCTCGCAGTGCTCTGCATGGGGAATGTCTTTTTTTCTCTTTTTTTTTTTCAAAAAAGCTTTATTTTGAAGTCGTCGGGGCTCTCCTTCTGGATCGGCTCTGTGGGAATCAGTCAGTAGTTTCTTTTTTCTGTATAAGTCCTTTTGTTGTAGTGGTCCTGCCTGGTCTGGAAAAGGTTTTGGGAGGGGAGGGGGGTAAGGGGGTCGACCCAGGTCCAGAGACACACTTGCTGCCACACACAGGGTTCTGCTGAATTCCAGAAGTTCCAAAAGCGGTGTTAAAGTTTGGTGGTGTGATTCTTCCCCCTTCGTTTCTCTTGTGTTGCAGTTTGGTTCCAGCCCCTTTTGAAACTGTTTTATTTTTTTATCACAATGTCTTTTTTTTCTCCTGTCGCCAATCGTGCATCCCAACTCCGTAAAACCTAGGTGATAAACAAACAGAAGCTGTTATTTTCTACATTAACATAATTGTCCAGCTCCTGAGCATTTATCTTCAGTTAATTGCTTTCCATCGCCAACACATACTGGCTCTGTTTTTTGTTTTTCCTTTCGCAATTAGCTAATTTTCTCTCTGGAAAGAAAAAACAAAAAACGTGTGAATTGCTGCGGAAAGCTGTGTAATTCTGCTATTTAATTGCCAACGCTGTCAGATTATTCATGAGGAAAACCAATCCTTAAGTATTAAACCCGGGACACATTACTGTATATAGGTTACTTTACAATATGGTTACATGATTCGACGTTAACTAATGTAGTTCTTAACATGAATTCATTGATGTACAAATACATTTAGCAATAACTTTTTATTAGTTCTGTTCAGTATTAACGAATGTATTCATTACATTAATATTTCTACATAAGCAAAATAGGAAAAACAAACAACAGTTACAGCAACATGATTCAGCACCCATTCATAATACAAAATGTAGAATAATTGCAGTGGATGGTCCAGGGTTTAGCACCAGAAGGTTGTTGGGTTCATGCACCGCTTAAAAGTCCACCATCCTTCAATCGCCCCAAACAAAACACTTCACAGATAGACAAACACAGAAGAATTCCCGCTACGAGGCGGCACTTCTGCTGAAATGCTCCGCCGGCTGTATGAATAGGCAATCAGCTCCTGTGTGGAGAATAAACGACGCTATGCAGATTCTCCATCACGCAGATGAAGAGATGGGGGACGAGAGAGGCGGTGGAAACGTGGGGGAAGGATGCTGCTCACTTCACTGCACGCCTCTCCCCTGGGGGGATGGAGGCTGGTCTGTTCTGTGCGCCCCGAGTCCTCGTTTTTTATGACGATGACACTGCCGGCAATACTCTGAAAGTAGCTGGAGCTGTAGACTAGTGGCTCAGGTACATGACCGGGACCTGGAAGGTTTGTGGTTCAAGCCCTGGTGTAGCCGTCTGCTACTGTTGGGACTGGGGTGTGTGTGTGTGAGTGTGTGTGTGTGTGTGGGGTGTGTGTTTGTGTTTATGTAGGGGGGTGTGTGTATATATGTGTGTTTATGTGTGTGTATGTGTGTGTGTGTTTATGTAGGGGGGGGGGGGGTGCGTGTGTATATATGTGTGTATGTGTGTGTGTGTATGTAGGGGGGGTGTGTGTGTATATGTGTGTGTGTATGTAGGGGGGTGTGTGTGTATATATGTGTGTATGTGTGTGTGTATGTAGGGGGTGTGTGTATATATGTGTGTTTATGTGTGTATGTGTGTGTGTATGTAGGGGGGGTGTGTATGTATGTATATGTGTGTGTTTATGTAGGGGGTGTGTGTGTGTGTGTATGTGTGTGTGTATGTAGGGTGTGTGTGTGTATATGTGTGTGTGTATGTAGGGGGGGTGTCTGTGTGTGTGTATATGTGTGTGTGTGTGTGTAGTATGTAGTATGTAGGGTGTGTGTGTATGTAGTATGTAGGGGGTGTGTGTGTATGTAGTATGTAGTATGTAGGGGGTGTGTGTATGTAGTATGTAGTATGTAGGGTGTGTGTGTGTGTGTATGTAGTATGTAGTAGGTAGGGTGTGTTTGTATGTAGTATGTAGTATGTAGGGGTGTGTGTGTATGTAGTATGTAGTATGTAGGGGGGGTCTCACCTGTTTGTCCTGTGTGCTCCAGCAGTGTTCGCCATTGGGGCGAAGGTGGGGGAGGGGGACGGGGCTAGTAGGGGCGGTTGGCATCTTTCGGCCTCTTGAGCTGCACCTTTAGGCGCTTCATGCCGATCTGAAAGCCGTTCATCGATTGGATGGCTGCCTGGGCGCTGGCGGGGTTATCGAAGCTGACAAAGCCTGCAGAGGGGAGGGAGGGGGGGAGAGAGTGCAGAGGGAGGGAAAGACGGAGTGAAAGAGAGAGGAAGAGGAGGGAGGTGCAGTTAAGGTTAGTGTCGGATCAAAGGGAAAAAAGACCGTGAGAGAGAGACAGAGAGAGAGAATAAGAGAAAGCGATGGAAGAGAGGAGAGGTAGCGGAATGAGTCGGGTTTCAAGGTTAGACGGAACAAAGGGATTAAGAGGGAGCGAGAGAACGAAAGGAAGGAGGGGAAAGGGGGTAAGGCGTCACGGAGTAACGGAGAGATGAAGGGAGGAGCCAGGGGACAGAGAGAGGAGGAAGCACACAGAGGTTATTTCATTTCTCCCGGTTCAGCCACTTTCACTGCAGCTGGGCTTCCACTGCAAATGTGCAACACCACATCTCACAGAATGCAAATACAGACAGTGTCTATGTTTCAGTCAAGCACCAGCACTGTCTCATATCACCCACATCACAGACAGGCCACGCACGTTCACTCTGACAGACACTGCTGGCCGACCAAACCTGGGAGAAATGTGTTAGATCTATGCACTACAGTGAAATTCCAATATTAGAAGCACAATCATTATTTCTTATGATTTTACTTTTTGGTCAGTGATGCACACAGTTTGTTCCGCAAGAGTGTTTTTGAAATAAAAGTATTTTTGCAGTCCAACCCAGGAGTTTGTTCCTGCATGGGTTCCCTCAACAGATGCTGTTTTCCTATAGGCGTTTTCATTTCTACACCCGTCAATAGCTCAGCTGTGAATTTCGAAACTGTTCTGTTATGTGCTTCAAAAAGCTTGCTAACAAGTCGCTGTGTTAAACAGAAATACACATGCAGGAGGGTTGTATGAACCTTGCGTGGTGGGATGCATACATTGCTTTTTGGCTCCAGCAGACTTATAACATGAAGCTGCCCATATTGAACCAAATTGACCAGTTGCACGTTTAAACCCTTTTAAAGGCCTCAATGAAGATTGTGGCTGGTTTTCTATTCTAATGAACGCACTAATATCAAACTGACTGAGCCCTGCCACGGGCATTCAACCAGTTATATTTTGTGTCCCAGCGTTTGAAAAAAACCTTTATTAGGGCTGCCCGTTAGACTGAGGACAAATATGTCCTTTAGATACTTGAGCTGGAGAATGGAAAATGTGAAAACACTCTTGCAGATCTTTGATCATTTTCAACAAAGGTGTTACTAACCAAAAGGTACAATCACAGGATCCATTTATTTCTGAATGCAAGTGTAAATGGATGATTCTTTAAAAATGTACTCATATCAGAAATGTTGAAGAATCTGACCCAGTTCTGCTGTCAGTAGACTCATTCCTGGGAATGTTTGTACTACTGAGTAGACTGCTGTCTCTCAAGGTCTCTGCACACTGTATCCTCTACATCCATACTGTGCAGTGCTATAGAGTATTATACAGACCACCAGATTGTCATGATCATAATTCATATTTTCAATAAAAGTATACGCTTGATATTCATAATTTCAAAACGATTGCTGTGATCATCCCAGTGATTTGTAGTGGGGCCAGTGCCACTATAAATCAATCTCTGGTTTATATATAAATGTATCATATACTTTCTAAGAGGGAAAGGAATCCTCAGACAATAAATGCTTTTCTTTGGGTATGGTCCATTGCACTTGTACCATATTTACTTCAGATAACATAGTATATATTAATCTCAGGGCCCACTGACTCAGGGTTAGCAAATATGACCTCAGTCAGCTTGTGCACCTGTGCAAATATTAGCTATGCAACTCCACCATCAACCCTGTTACAAGAAGTACTATATGTAGCAGTGCAGGACTTTGGAATACTCTTGTCCAGTCAATCATTAATTCTGAATATGTGCCATGATTATTTAGGTGGGGTAACAGAAACACCACTTTGAAACAGTAGTTCCTTTTAGTCTTTCCATAACAACTTCAGAAAACCCAGAACATGAAACCAACAACCAGTCTGTCCCGAGCTCCAGCCAATGACTCGGACATGCAACGATATTATACAACATCAGTCACATAAAGGGCAAATGTTCCTATGGCAATGAACTGTGACGTTGCCATGGGAACAGGCGGACACAGGGCTGGCTGGCGTTCTCGTTGCTGACATTTGGGTAAAAGACTGGCCCCATATTAAGCTGTGCAGAAACAAACAGCGTGAGCAAGAATGTCACATCAGACACACCATTAATTCGTTTTTGGACAAAGGAAATAAGGTTACATTTTTGAAGCCTATGAAATGTCTTACAGAGATGATGGTAAGAGCCGATCAGTGTGAGTGTGTTAGAGCTCCTTACTGCTCAGCTGAAAACCGTTTTTATGAATCAGTAATTATGTAGAAATATTACACTGTTCAGCTGTGTCTAGAAAAGAGTCAACATGAAAAATCTGTTCTGTTAGTAATTATGTTAGTCTGTAGGCATTATGGATAACTTTACTGAACTCTGAACAATGTTCCTTAGTTTTATCATGGAAGGTTTCTATATTGAAAATATGTACATATTTGTTTTAAGAACTATTGACAAGAATACTTCTCTGGTCTCTTAACCATCTTCATTCTAGCTAACCATCATATAAAGTCCAGAATCCACTGTTCTGACAGATCTAAAACCCAAAACTCTCTCAAATCTGTAACATAGACTGAAGGCGAAAGAGCTGTTAAAAAGGTTTTACTCTGTAATCCTGCTTTGTGAAATACCCCCCAGGTTAATTCAGGTCAAGAGTCGCACTTGGCAAAATGGCCAACCTATGGCATCTGCTTCAGTTGAGAGTAAAAGGACAAATGTGACCTGCTTTATCAAAATCAATCGTATTGACCCCAAAATGTATTTAGAGTAGAAACTACTCGAAAGAAGAGAATGTAAGCTTTCTAAAGATACCTCTCGAGAAAGGTATCTTTCTAAAGTTATGTTTCTAAATGTTGAACATTTACCCTTGACATTAAGACATGCAGTCCATGAAAGCAAATACATTAACATGTAGCCACAAACTCAGCTGATGTGGTTGTTTGTGACTGGTGAACCGTGCTGGCTCTGTTGTTACTTTCACTTTGACATCTTGTGTTTAAAAACTTATATTTCACTCTGAATTTGGCAATAAGACAAGCAGATTATGAAATCCAAGATATTGTTCTGTAAAATTAAGATGAAAGCCTAAAACAGCCATAAATACATTTTTACTTAAACATGGATTTATATGATATTGGCCGTCATGACTGTCAGAACCGGTCACAAATGTGTTGAAAGGGATAATTCACTACATTTAAAAGACTTTTGAAAAATATTATTTCAGTCTAATACATATTTTTGAAAGTTTATTAATATGGAGGTTTCTGATAGGCTGTGGACTGTATATGCAATGACTGGTATACCAGTGGTTTAAAGCCACAGAATACATTTCAACAAAGCAACTTGTGTAGCAAAGTTAAGCTTCCAGTGGTTGTTGCCATATTACCTGATTATTTTTCAAAAGAGTTACATTTGTTTTTCATTTTGTTTCACCTGGAGCATACAAGCTGAGACTGCTGCTCTCAAATAATTTAAATAGCAGCAAGATATGAAAATGGATGTTCTAGTAATAATTGTGAATGAACCCCTTTAAATTAATTAGAGCTGGAAACATAATGTTGCTGTACAAGTTGCTTTGGAGTTATTTGAAGTGTACTTTCTTGCTTTAAACTACAAACCCCAGAATGCACCTGGACCAGCCATTGTAAAGCCTGCATGGCATCAGGAACTCCAAGTACCAAAAATATCTTCCACAAAAACTGAAATAATATTGAAAAAACTGAAGTATATCATATGTTCACAAAAAAGGACAAAGGACAGGAATTCTCTGGAAGGAAAGGTTAGTTCTCAGGTCTCCACTTTCACCCCTGACCCAATCCCATTACTGCATCCATGAAGAAACCTGTCAAACACTTTCAGCTGTTAGGCTCTTAAACCTGATTTATACCTTGTCACATGACCATTTTGACATGTCTTGTATAAAATAAAGTGTTGAAGTTTGTTGACGCGGATGCCGTAATTTGTTGCGCTGTGTGATTAGACAGCCAAATCATGGAACACCAAAATTCACTGTCATGGATATTTTTATTAGTATCTTTTTTCTGTGTGTAATGTAAACAGCCGTTTGGTGTCTCACAACAGAACCTACCCTACAGGCCTTCGCGGAAATATGAATGCAAAACATTGTGCGACAATGGGTCATGTGACAAAGTATAAATCAAACTTTAGTCGCCCACTTGAGACCCTGCGGCATCTGACACCCCTTCCATCAGCTTTCTGCGCCCTAGACCTCCTCTTTCCATCTTTCATCTTTCTCTTTACACTCATTCATTCTACACTCCTTCATTTTCATTTCACAGGCCCCTCTCCATACTTTCCCTTCCTGTCTTTTACTTTCCTTTAACCCCTCCCCCCCTTCTCTCTTTCTGAAAACTTAGCTGTGGCAAAATGAAAAAAAAAAAAGTTATTAGTTAAAAAATTAATCTTTACAGGTTTTTATTGTTTTTACCCACCAAAGCATTTACTTTGGTTTGTCGCCCGATCCACAAACACTTTGGAGGAGATGACATTACCGAAAGGCAGGAAGGACTGCATGAGCTCGCCGTCTCCAAACTCCTGAGGGAGGTGGTAGATGAACAGGTTACACCCCTCCGGCCCTGGAGCGAGAGGGAGAGAGGGAACGAGAGAGCGGAGGAGAGAACCGTGGAGGATTTGGGGGGGAAGGGAGAGTGAATGGAGGCCAGAAAGAGATGACGAAAGAGAGAGATGTCCGCAGAGGACAGAATGGAGAGGTATCACGGGAGAAGTGGACGTGAGGAGATTTTGTGTGTCAATGAGAAATGGATACAATTACAGGTACGGTATTAGAGAAGAGGAGGGAACAGAGACACAAATAAAAAAGAAGGAACAGTGAGACTACACGCAGGGTGTGTATGGTGTATGTGTAGTGTGCGTATGAGGCTGTGAATGGTGTATGTATAGTGTATGTATGAGGGTGTATGAGGATGTGTTTGGTGTATGTCTAGTGTGTGTATGAGGATGTGTATACTGTATGTGTAGTGTGTGTATGATGATGTGTATGAGGGTGTGTATGGTGTGTATGATGTACGTCTAGTGTGTATAGTGTGTGTATGAGGATGTGTATGGTGTATGTATAGTGTGTATAGTGTGTGTATGAGGGTGTGTATGGTGTATATGTAGTGTGTGTATGAGGATGTGTATGGTGTATGTATAGAGTGTATAGTGTGTGTATGAGGGTGTGTATGGTGTGTATGATGTATGTATAGTGTGCATAGTGTGTGTATGAGGATGTGTGTATGGTGTATATAGTATGTATGAGGGTGTGTATGGTGTATGTATAGTGTGTATAGTGTATGTATGAGGGGGTATGATGTATGTATAGTGTGTATAGTGTATGTATGAGAGTGTATGGTGTATGTATAGTGTGTATAGTGTATGTATGAGGGTGTATGTATAGTGTGTATAGTGTGTGTATGAGGGTGTATAGTGTATGTATAGTGTGTGTAGTGTGTATGAGGGTGTATGGTGTATATGTGTAGTCACTCTTACCTTCTCTCTGTTGCTGGGGGATAAGGGGGGGAGGCTGGGGGAAGGCCTGGCTGATCTGTCCGTATGCAGCAGGGTAGGCTGCTGAGACACACACACCGGCAATGCATCAGTACTCCTCTACACACACACACACACAGACACCACACACACACACACTCACACACACACACACAGACACACATGCACACAGACACTCACACAGACACACACACACGCACACACTCACACACAAACACACACACACACACACACACACACAGACACACACACACACTCACAAACACACACACGCACACACACACTCTCACACAGACACACACACACACTCACACAGACACACACACTCACACAGACACAGACACACACACACACAGACACTCACACAGACACACACACACACACACGCACACGCATACACTCACACACACACACACAGGATACAGTATGTACGCACAGATAAATGTGATAGTAAAAAAAAGATTTTCCCAACAATTAATGATATACATTCTACAAATCAATTGCTGTATAGTATATCAATCATTAATTGTTTTCCAACATTACATAGCTTTGGAAAATAAATATTGATATTAAAGGGTAACTGATTGACTGATTTTTCAAACATTTACTAAGCAGTTTTTAAAATACACATAACAAAATTATTCATCAACTATATGAATTAAACTCACAATTACTTTACTTAATGTGAGACACTGAAATACAGTCTAAGCACATTCATCCTTAAAAAACAATTTCCATTTCCAGTCATTATACATATCTGGGTCATAATATTTTTAATATACACTATGTTTGAAATATTTCATCCAAAAAAAAATAAAAATAAACATTCATATAATATAATACATCATTCTAAATGCATGACATATTTTGTATTCATTAAATATTTAATAAATACTTATATAAATTGGTGTACTGAAAAAGACTGAATGAATGCACTGGGGCAATACTTCATGGATAAGGTTGGCCCCACACTACTGCAAGCTGCAGTCAAGCATTTCCCTGGAGAATTCCCACCCACCCAGCACTTCCCTGGAGATTTCCCACCCTGGCGTTAACCAAGCCCCACCTAGTCCTGAGATATGACAGCACAGCCCTAGAGACTGCCCAGTATAGCTGCTGGAAAGAGAGGGTATTATCGGTATTCATAGCTATTATTTAACACTATGCACGTTTAAAAAGTGTGGGGTTAAACTGTGTTACTGCATTTCTTAAGAGTGTTGGATAAAATCTGTGCTCAGATTACGGGCAAGAAATATTGAATGTGAAAATAAATATTTTATGTCACGTTTCGTATTCTGTACACACCCACGCAGACACAAACAAACCACAGACACTCAGTTACACACACGCCTGGAGTCCACACACACACTCAGTTACACACACACATGCAGTTCACACACACACTCAGTTACACACACGCCTGCAGTTCACACAGACAGACACTCAGATACACACGCACGTGCAGTCCACACACACACTCAGTTACACACACGTATGTGGTCCACACACACACTCAGTTACACACACGTGTGTGGTCCACACACACACTCAGTTACACACACGTGTGTGGTCCACACACACACTCAGTTACACACACACACACACACACACACACACTCAGTTACACACACGCAGGCACACACACACACACACTCAGTTACACACACGCGGGCACACACACACACTCAGTTACACACACGCAGGCACACACACACTCAGTTACACACATGCAGGCACAAACACACAGACACACACACACACACACGCAGTCACACACACACTCAGTTACACACAGGCAGGCACACACACACTCAGTTACACACACGCGGGCACACACACACACTCAGTTACACACACGTGTGTGGTCCACACACACACTCAGTTACACACACACACACACACACACAGACCTGCGTACTGCTGGACTCCTGCATAGGCCTGCTGTAAAGGGTCGGCAGCGGTGGGGCTCTGAGCTGCTGAGAGAGGGAGGGAGAGAGAAAAGAGGGAGGTTAGAGAGAAAGAGGGAGGTAGGGATGGAGGAAGTTTCCCTAATGGAGAAAGCTGGGCAAATAACCTGATACGTGTTTACCGAAAAGAGTACGGGTCCACACTGCCACACAGTACATCAAACAATACTGAGCTGGGGCTAAACCTGTACCCCAGACGTGGCCTTATTCTAGCCCTTCTTCCGCCCTAGTGAAGGTACTACACCTCTGATCATCAAACACTACATTTCCCATCAACCATCTCTTCTCATTTCTGAACTATTCACATTGACTTCGATATGTTCGTTATGTACACAATTTGGATAGCTCATTGAGCGGGATTTCCCATTCGTTAAAAACATATGAATAAAATGGCTCCTGTGTTCAAGCATTGGATACAGCGGACGTATAGTACATGCCCTTGACTGGAGCCACCGTGTGTAAGCAAGCAAGAGGGCAGATCTTCACTTTTTGCTGTTAATTTTCCGGTACGGAGCACCACAAGGGGGGGGGGGGGGAGGGGCGCAGCACGACAGAGAAACACACCACCACGACAACTGTGTGCTACCTACCAGAACAGCACCTGCACGGCAAAAACCACAGCACTGCCCACCAATACATCACGCACTGAGTGCAACACCACTGCCACCGACTGGACACTAACGGCACAACGGGTGAGGACATCGACTAGAGCTAAGGCTTAGAAGAATTATGGGGTGGGGGTGGGTACCTTCAGTGAGAGAGGAGAGGAAGCAGCTCCCCTGAACCCCAAAACAACTCCGTTGAGCCACGCCCACTTCTCCCTTCTCCGAGTCCTCTCTAAATATGATCTCCTGTAAAACTGTGAGACATTGGTAGTGTACATTTCCTCTGTCCCTGATACACATCACAATTTTTTTTTTTTGGGGGGGGGGGGGGGGGGAGTGGGTGTGTGTTGGGGGCGGCACTCAATGACAGATGTGGTGCAGAAGCAGAGGCTGCTACAGTAAACATGGCAACGAGCAGTAATCTGACCACACGTCAGGGATGCAATCGATATAAGCACTTAGATATTAGAGCTGTCTGTGATTAGGATCCTGTGGAGTAATGAATGGCTGCAAAAAAAAAAGTATTTACATCTCGGTGATTTAGATTACATTATGCTCAACTGTGCTGGCAGTTTCACGACAGATAAGGTTTTGGGTGAAACAAACCGGCTGAGTCAGGCGAGGAGTGTCTCAATCAGCATATGATTACCATATCTGTCTCCTGTTCTGGGCACCCTGCAATGCAAAGTGTGGAGGTCTACCATCTTCCCAGATCCAAACATGACATTTTGCATTTATTTTAGGGCTTGATATTGTTTCTGGTTTACAGTGCTCAGCCAGGGATGAAATCAAGCAAACCTTCAATAATTCTTCACTGGGGTACAGACAGGAGGTTTTTTTCTTTGTCACTGTCGTCCTATGTGTATTCAGTGATGATGGTATTGCTGATTTTTTAATATACAGTGAGCTCCATAACGTTTGGAACAGAAATGTTTTCTTGATTTGTGTCTGTACTCCACAACTTTAGATTTGTAAATCATATGAGGTTAAAGTGCATATTCTTAGCTTTTACTGATTTCATTTTTGCTTTCACCACATAGAAATGACAGCACTGTTTACACATGCAGAAACCCCCCTCCCCATTTCAGGGCACCATAATATTTGGGACATATTCATTTTATGTAAATGATAGTCATGTTTAGTACTTTAACCCTGAGCAATGGCTCTTGAAGTCTGTGACCCATAGACATCGCTATATGCTGGATATCTTTTCTAATGATGCTCTGCTGGGCCTGTGATGTAGCCTTTTTCAGCTCCTGCTTGTTTATGGGGCTAGCTGCCTTGAGTTTTCTCTTCAACATATGAAACGCATGATCAATTTGATTCAGATCAGGTAAATAACTTGGCCAGTCAAAGAGTTCCTACAGCAGCCATACATGCCGAAACCACAACACCTCCATCACCATGTTGCACCAGTGAGGGGTTCCTTTGGATCTTGGGTAGTTCCATTTGGCCTCCATGGTGCTCTTGCCATCACTCTGCTACAGGTGAATCTTGGTCTCATTTGTCCAGAAAAACTTTTTGGTACTTCTTAGCCAACTGTAAACTGGCCATCCCGTTTTTGGGGTTAACAAGTGGTTTGCATCTTGCTGTGTAGCCTCTATTGTCTTTTGCTGACAGTAGTCACTGAAATATCCACGCCTGCCTAGACAGGTTTTTCCTCATTACGGTGAGAATTCTTCAGTCATCAACTGTTGAGGTCTTCCTTGACCTATTAGTCCTCTTGTGATTGCTAAGCTCAGCAATGCTCTCACTCCTTTTCTCTCATGTTCCAAACATCTGAGGTTTGGCCTATGTCTCTAACTGCTTCCTTGACTTTCATTACCACAGCTCTGGTTTTCATCTTGTCAAATTCCAAAAAGGCAAAAAAAATGACTACAAAGGCAATACAATGCCTAGAATCAAGACTAGACACTGAAAGCTTGCCTATACCTGCACTAAGGAAGGAATTGAACAAGCCTGACTAATCAGAAACACGTGTTGTCCCAAACATTATGGTGCCCTAAAATGGGGGGACTGTGTGAATAGTGTTGTGTCTACTAACCATGATGTCAGGGGATTATAAAGTCAACAGAAAAATGTGCATCCACAGGTGCCTGGTCTGACCAGGACTGGCTGCTAGAGAGTGATGAGACGGGGGTGAAAGTTATTGT
>NC_083771.1:18613044-18645544 GCF_963514075.1 Conger conger
GCTGAGTAAAATACATTTTAAAAAGCTTTTCTTTATTCTTGTCGCTCCGCAGTCCGTAGTGTGAGGGGCTGTTCGCGCGGCGACTGCAGGTTCACTGCTGAACTCGTAAATCCAGAAAAGGTGCTCCAGTGGGATCAGAGAGGGCCAAACTCGCTACCCCGGGCAACACAACACCCAATCGCTGCCCACCCTGTGGGGCTGCCGGCCAATCAGCATTAGTCACGGTGTGAGAGCAGATCCTGGGGCTCGGCACGACGCTGCAGCCCTGTGTTTGAGCAGGCCGGGCGCCTGGCAGCCTTTCTGTGACAGGTTTATGAACGCACTCAAACGGAGCGCTCCCCTACTGGAAGTATGGATTTTTCAGCATTCTAACAGCTCCCGTAGATAATTCTTATTAATACTGCTGCTAATCTGAAGCGTTTATCATGTGAGAGATTACAGCCTTTGGAAAGCTTATTTGTTGTGGCTCTTCGATTTCGACTTGGCACTTATGAATGGTAGTTAAATGCATCCATAGATCAAAATTCATTGAACAAAAAGGCTGGCTGTTTTCGTAATTGTTCTTTTAGCCATTATTGTTATGGTGCAAAGCTTTAATTTTTCAGCCCTGGAAATTTCTAGGCAGACAGAAGCAATCTCTCTCTCCCTGGTGCTAAAAACATTTGCCACTATCTCCAGAAACAGAAACCTGGGAGCTTCACTGCATTTGGATTGAAACTGAATTTCAATTAGAACTGGATGTAATTTGGCCAAAGGGAATATGATGCTGTCCGCAGCGCTGAAATGATTGCTTCTTTTTGTAGTCCTTGCCATGGGAGATGTAGTCCTTGCCATGGGAGATGTAGTCCTTGCCATGGGAGATATAGTCCCTGCCTGTAATGACCAGATGGCCGATGTGGTGGAACAGAGAACATGCACACTCAGTGAGCAATTTATTAGGTATGTACTAGACTTATTTTTTTAGACTTATTGGTCTTCAGCTGCTGTAGCCTACCCACTTAAAGGTTTGACATGTTGTGTGTTCAGAGACGCTCTTCTGTATAACACTGCTCTAATGAATGGTTATTTTCTTTAATGTCAGCCAATCTGGCACTTCTCCTCTGCCGCCGAACTGCTGCTCACTGGATGTTTTTCTTTTTTTGCACCGCCCTCTGCAAAATCCCAGGAGATCAGCAGTTTCTGAGATACTCAAACCACCCTGTCTGCCACCAACAAATATTCCACGGTCAAAGTCACTTAGATAACATTTCATTCTGACATTTGAGCTGAGGAACAACTGAACCTCTTGACCACGTCTGCATGCTTTTATGCATTTAATTGCTGCCTCGCGATTGGCTGATTAAATGTTTGCGTTAACCAGCTGGCGTACAGGTCTACGTGCACTCTGTGTCTGCTGGCTCCCGCTCTGACAGTAAACAGAGGTGTTAAATAAACATTTGTCCTTCCAGTTGCCCGGGAGAGCAGGGCACATTCTGGGTGAATTGGGATGATGGGCCTCACGTGGGCCCGGGCACGGCGTTGGGGGGCGGGGGCGGAGATGGATGGGGGCAGGCGGGATATTAACGAGCCCCCGCGTGCGTTTCGGGTCCTCGGCCACGGCTGTGACAGGACGTCCTTGCCCAGTCAACAAGACAAATCTCCTCTTCAGCCTCGAACGGGAGAGAACTCACCACGCCGGTGTGTGGGAGGGGGGCACGGAGAGAGAGAGGGAGAGAAACTCACCACAACGGTGTGTGGGAGGGGGGACGGAGAGAGGGAGGACGGAGAGAGAGAGAAACTCTCCCCGCCGGTGTGTGGGAGGGGGGAGGTGAGGGGCGGCGCTATATGGAGAGAGGGAGGAGGGAAAGAAAGAGAAGAGACACACAGAGGCTCCAGAGGAGGAAGGGGGGGGCATAGAGAGAGGGAAGAGACACACGGAGGCTCCAGAGGAGGAGGAGGGGAGGGGGGGGGGCAGAGAGAGAGGGAAGAGGCTCACAGAGGCCCCGGAGGAGAACAAAGGCTCTCCATTCCCTGACTGATGCTGCCGATTAGCACAAAAAGTTCTGAGCATGCTCACTGAATGGGAATGCTCAGTCACACCAAGGTCTGTTCAACACCCAAAATAACTCCAGCAGTGTACCCAGGGCCCTGTTCCTCAGAGCCCGATTACTGAGCTAGCTGGATAACTTCACAGAGTAAAACCCGGAACTGCTATTTCTGCTTGGGTCCATGTTCCAGGTTTGGGCGGGGTCTGGCTTTTACTCCGTCCATGTTATCCAGCTAACTCCGTAATCCTGCTTTGTGGAACGGGCCCCAGGAGACACCCCAGCCCAACCTTCTACTTGGATGCTTAAAAAACACCCTTCCCATCCTGAGTACACCTGTCACGAAGCAAGCCTCCTCTTGTCTCACATTACATTACAGCATTCAGCAGATGTTCTCATCCAGGGAGACTTCCACAGATTACATCCCACGCTCACGTTACACAGCTGGATCTGTTACTGCTGCTGTTCAGGCTACGTGTCCTGCCCACGGCTACATTAGCAGCGGTCCCAAGAGGAGGGTGGAACCATTAGCCGTTAGCAACAAGCACTTTTCCTAACCCATGATGCAACGCTGCTGCTGCAGACTGTGACAGCGTCTCACCGCGCGGTTTTACGGGGTCCCTTTCTGCCACTCGGCTCAGCAACGTATGGTTTAGGAGTGCCGGTTGCTGTGGGGAACCTGCAGATCACTATCATAACTCCTTTCATCTAATAGCGCACCGCTGTGTTGGGCTAAGCAAGCAACACATTCAGGAACTTCTTTTTTTTTGCAAGGAAGTTCCAGGAATACAACAAAAAAAACCCCAACAATGTTACTTACAGACTTACAGAGTTGACACCTCTGATTGAAGTCTGACAGATCTGATTGATTGATGTTGAGGCTTGGTGTGTGAGGGAGACAGAGGAGGAAATCTGTTTCTCCGAGCGCATTCCCTTCCTGGCAGCTGATCCAGGATTTGTGCGTCATCTCCTAACCTGACCGTAAGGTACTCATCTGGGGGATCAGTGTTTTGGTGTGTGTGTATGTGTGGGGAGGGGGAGGTGGGGCAGCAGGATATATCTACACTACTGAGATATCTGTGGGGGCTCAGGATGACATCACACTGACTCACTGAGTGGAGTGACCTTCACGGGACTAATCTAACAGAGCTGTTGCACAGGGTTTGCATCATCACGCCTCATTCGTATACAGGCTCACATTAGTGTGTGTGTGTGTGTGTGTGAGTGTGTGTGAGTGTGAGTATGTGTGTGTGTGAGCGTGTGTGAGTGAGTGTGAGTATGTGTGTGTGTGGGAGTGTGTGTGAGTGAGTGTGAATGAGTGTGAGTGTGTGTGTGTGTGTGTGTGTGTGTGAGTGTGTGTGTGAGTGTGTGTGTGTGAGAGTGTGTGTGAGTATAAGTGTGTGCGTGTGTGTGTGTGTGTATTTTTCATTACTCAGGAGCCTCAGTGTCTGCTGTTGGCAGCATCATAGTGGCACGTGGTTTCCATGGCAGGGTTTTTCATCAGGAGTATTTTCTTTCTATTCTCTTTCAAAAAACCAGAAAATCATGGGATTCTAGAAGATTCCAGCAAACAGCCAAGAGATGAATAGTACATTATTAGTAAAGGGGTCAGAATTATGGAGTTATCTTTGAATGTATAAATTGTCTCTATAATATTAAAAAACAGAATTCAAAAAGCAATATATGTTTTGATCACAGGGACTCCAGATTGAATGGTGTTATCTACATTCTGAGAAAATACTGCAGAAGTTATAACACATTGTGTGGTACTATATAATCCATTCCTGCATATCTTTAATATCCTGATCCAATGACCTGTGAAATACTCTAAAATAAAAAGAATGCTAAAAAAAAGTGCATTTATTTGCAACTGCATATTACAAACCCTCTCAGATTAAGTAACTTGTTCAAGGTGCAAGAGCAATATCCTTTGCTCTTTGGATCAGTTCCCTGCACAGGGATATTTTCAGTTTTAAACAGAGTTTATATTAGTACAAGAGCGACCACACATACTCTGTCACAGTAGAGTTGCAAGTTGAATTAAAAGTTGCTTTAACATTGAACTGTATTCTGAGTAAAGCTGAAAGTTGAATTAAAAGTTGCCTTAATTTAAACTGGATGCTGTTACAGTAAAGTTGAAAGAGTTGCGTTAACATCGTACTCTCAGACTAAAGTTGAAAGTTGAATTAAGAGTTGCGTTAACATCGTACTCTCAGACTAAAGTTGAAAGTTGAATTAAGAGTTGCGTCAACATCGTACTCTCAGACTAAAGTTGAAAGTTGAATTAAGAGTTGCGTTAACATCGTACTCTCAGACTAAAGTTGAAAGTTGAATTAAGAGTTGCGTTAACATCGTACTCTCAGACTAAAGTTGAAAGTTGAATTAAGAGTTGCGTTAACATCGTACTCTCAGACTAAAGTTGAAAGTTGAATTAAGAGTTGTTTTAACATTGTACTCTCAGACTAAAGTTGAAAGTTGAATTAAGAGTTGCTTTAACATTGTACTCTCAGACTAAAGTTGAAAGTTGAATTAAGAGTTGCGTTAACATCGTACTCTCAGACTAAAGTTGAAAGTTGAATTAAGAGTTGCGCTAACATCGTACTCTCAGACTAAAGTTGAAAGTTGAATTAAGAGTTGCGTTAACATCGTACTCTCAGACTAAAGTTGAAAGTTAAATTAAGAGTTGCGTTAACATCGTACTCTCAGACTAAAGTTGAAAGTTGACGTTGACCTTTTCACAGCATAGCCCCTGCACCTGGCTCCTGCCTGTCTCCTTGTGAGAATCTGGCAGCTGTGCTAAATGGTGTCTTCCACAGCGAGATCTGTTTCCTGTTCCTGGCGCTGGAACACTCGCGGTTGCTAAGTGATCCCAGGTCGCACGGGGAGCTGACGCTCGTTTTGGACGGGTAATAAAATCCAGGCTGCCCAGGCGGGCGGGCGAGCGAGAGGTAAGAGAGGACGCTCTTTCTTTATCCCCGAACAATCGCTCTCTCCGTCTCCCCTGACGAGCCTTTCCATCTTTATTTGGCCGTTCCTCTGCTCCCTGCGTCCGTCCGTCTCTCTCTGTCAGCCTCCCGGGCCCCGCCGCCTTTTCATCCCTCATTCCCATCGCTCTCTCTCTCTCCGCCTCGTCCCTCGTTCACGTCTCTCTCTCTCTGTCTCAATTAAGGGGAGCGGCGTCTGCGATTGGTCTCTGAGACGGGACGTCTCCCCTGACCCCGCCCTGTGGCTGAGATGTCGGGTTGCCATGGGGATTAAAGTGACGACCAGGCCTGGGTCAAATACCCTTGTGTTTTGGATTCAAATACTTTTCTGTGCTCAATTGATCTTGCCTGGTGCAATTTAGTATTTGCTTAATACACACAATACACCAGACAAGCTCAGTAAAACGTAGAAAAGCATTTGAATCCAACAAAATTATGTATTTTGGAGGGTAATTGCAAAACTGAAGGAGCGCTAGCAGGTAACGGCGCCTCCTCCCAGGGACACAAGATGGAGGACCATCTGTTGGCTGCAGGACTGCTAATATCCTGTCTCCATTCGCTAGGGTAATGGAGGCCAAGCCCATCTCAGCCCAAGCCTGCTCACGCACACACATACACTCACACACACACCCCTCCACACACACTCACACTCACACACACACACCCCAAACACACACTCACACACACACACACACACACACACTCACACACACACACACACACACAGACACACACACACACTCACACACACACACACACACACACACACAGACACACACACACACACACACACAAACACACACACGCACACACAAACACAAACACATACACATACACATACACACACACACCCTCCACGCACACACTTAATTGAGTTGTGAGAGGGAGAGTGATGACTACATCTCCAGCCTCTCTCCTGACTCATGCCTGTAGAGCTGAGGTCAGATTGGCTGAGTCTACAGTGCAATTATGACCGGCAGCAAAAACTTCCATTCAGCAATTAACCCTCCACAGCCTGCACATAAACCCTACTGGGGCCTACTGTGAGCTTAACCCTGCACAGTCTGCACATAGGCCCAGCTGCTGGAGCAGCCTGCACATAAACCCTACTGGGGCCTACTGTGAGCTTAACCCTCCACAGTCTGCACATAGACCCAGCTGCTGGAGCCCGCTGGGAGCTTGACCCTCCTCACCGATGGCCCCTGCCAGGCCCTGCCTGCGCACAGTGCAGCATAGCCTCGCAGGCTTGCAGCTCGGGGACTCCAGCTTTGAATCCCAGGCGGTCGGGCACAGCCGGTGAGTAAGGCCTTTAACCTGACTCAGTGAATACCCAGCTGTATGAAGTGACACAAGGTCTGTAAGTCGCTCTGGACACGACAGCTAAATGCCTGAATGGAAAGAAAATGCCCCCCCCCCCCACACACACCCCAAACTGCCCCTTTTGGCCAATATCTCCCCATGGAAGAAGCAGATGAGCACAGGTGTCAACTTATGAAGAACAAGGAATGTAGCAATTGTATTTGTATAACAAATTATATTATTTTCTTGCCTGTAATGTTTCCATTACATTACGAGTCCCTTACTAGAGGCAAGCTCTTTTACCAGCAGGGAGCGAATATGCAGAAATTAAAATACACGCAGGTCTCCAGTAATAGCCTCCAGTAACAATCTCCAGTAATATGGGAAAATGCCAACATGTCCACTGCTGCAGAATCGGGTATCACCCAGGTTACAGATGTTTTCAGTGTGGCAAGAGCTTTAATTTCGTATTAAATTTAATAGAGAGGCTAGTGGGTGATGTCTTCTGTGGAAAATCAGAGTAGAGTGGCAGAAAGGCACTTTGAAAATAGCCTATTCCACTGCTTGAACAACTAAAATGGACGAAACACTCGAGTTCAATGTTGC
Source organism: Conger conger (assembly GCF_963514075.1). Lineage (NCBI taxonomy): Eukaryota > Metazoa > Chordata > Actinopteri > Anguilliformes > Congridae > Conger > Conger conger. The sequence continues at coordinate 18,619,958 of NC_083771.1, forward strand.
TTCACAATGATGCCACCGGTGGCCTATGTGTACAGTGTCCCCAGATAAATATGCTACCCACAGGCTAATAATGTACTTCAATAAATACATTTCAGCGCGCCTGGTCTTTTATCATATTGATAATCCAATTTAAAACATTGCCAGTGCATGTTGTTGTGTAATGGTTTTCAACAGCAGCCTAGTTCCACAATGAAGCTTAGCCCAGGGGGGAAACAGGTAGATTACAGTTTCTGAGTCTCTGAGAATCTTCCATGGCGAATTTTGCTTGTAAAAAATTATGCGTTGAAAATAAGTAATGAAATAGGTTCAGATAACAGTTGTTAGGCTATTTTTTGAGAATTACATTTTCGTTGAATTTATAGTATCGTCGGCCTATTAAACGCTCTCCTCTCTGGCGCATGTATGTTGTGTCATTACATCAGCCAAACGTATCGCCCGTAATCTTGATGTCAAGCGGATGGCAGTTATTCATTTATCAGAAGATAACAACAGGACCTCTATATTCGTTTCCTCACCACATGCCTCATTACGGGAGTGTTCGTATATTCACTCTGAGAATCTTGAATATTACTCGACCATCACGAAAAGAGGTTTTCTTTTCATTTTAATGTCTCGACCTTCGATGCTATCAAGTGTAAATAAAGTATAAATTAAAATAATAATAATAATAATAATAATAATAATCTGCTCTGATATCAGCTCTCTGTGATTTTAACATCATGTTGTTGAGAGCAAAGAAATCAGTTTATTCTCGAATGACAACAGCCTCTTCAGCCATTTTAGACTCGGAGAAACCGTCTCTTCAGCGGGAGCGCCCAGCGCTCGCTTTAAGCATTCCGAGGGCACAGCAGGATTCCCAATCACTTTGAATTTCTGAACAAACGGGGAGCATTGGGAAAGCGGGTGCTCTGAAAGCCAGTAACGGAACACTCCCCTAGTGACCCAGCGTTTGGGATTCGCCCTGAGGAGATTCAAACGGTGGGGCTCATCCTTGCCCCACAGTGCGAGGCTTTACCCGAATGAGCCACCCAGCAGCCCCTAAACACTCATTACGCAGATTTGTAGTTGAAGACGTCCTGAAGGACCCATCGTTCAAGCAGCGGGCGTTCGCTTTGAGCGTGCACATCTGGCCAGAGCAACAGGAGGCCCCTGTTGAATGGATTCACACACATAAGCAAATACTGCTAAAATAGGAAAGTCTATTTTCAGGGTAGTTAATCAAAAAGCTATTTTAGAAAGCGAGCGAGCATGCATGACAACATTTTTAGGAGCTTAATGTAGCCATTTTAAAGGCAGTAGTATTGAAAAATTAGAAGACGTTGGTAGCATAAGTCTTGTTTTTGCCACTGAATATTCAAGTGGACTAGAATACAACTACTACAACTACTACTACTATGAATAGTAATTATAGAAGAAGAAGAAGAGATTCTGTCGGCCTATAGTAATTTGGGCTTTTATTGATGAACCCAACAATCCCAGTTTTCTTTGAAACCACATGCGTGTGACATGGTAGTTGTTTGACACAGAGGTTATTGACCTTGGAAGACCATGTCTAGCAGGCACTGTTGCTGGCACTCACAGACAGTATGCCCAAGCAGTGGCTTATGTTGTAGTTGTTGTCCATAAAACGGTTAATAGCTACAAGGAAGCTAAATTGTGCCCCATGTACTGGGACAAGTATCACAAAGCAGTTTGCTGGATAACTGTCATGTGAAACCCGGAATCCCGCAAATCTGGAACATGGACTGAAGTCAAAAGAGCAGCTCCAGGTCTTACTCAGTGCAGTTATCCAGCTAACTCAGTAATCCTGCTTTGTTATATAGGGCCTTGGAACAGCTCTTTTTACTTCAGTCCATGTTCCAGAATTTGGGTGGGGTCCAGGTTTTACTCAGTGCGGTTATCCAGCTACATGATAGGACTACTGATCTAGGACTACATATCTCAACCTTGGTTGTAGGCGCGACTGACGGTAAGAAACAAAGTCTTCTGAGATCAGTGATTAGGTGCTGTGGTTAGGGTCCTTGGTTAGGATTATGAATGGGTGAGCTGATCCTGGATCAGCACAGGGGAGTGCGGTGGAGGACGTTGCTAAAGGAAAGGACACAGGGAGAGTTTATGGGCTGATAGACCCATTCCTCTTCATGATGGATGAGAGCCAGAAACCGGCTCTCTGGATGTGTGTGTGTGTTTATGTGTTTCTGAGAGCCTAAATGAGTGTTTATTTCGGCTTCTGTGTGTATGTTTGTGTGTGTATTTTTGTCTGAGAATGTGTTCTAGAAGCCTATATTTCTGTGAGCCTGTATGATTTTGTAATTTTGTTTCTGTGTCTATACTTGTGAGTGTTTTTACATCTGTGTGTGTGTCTGGTTCAGACAGAGTGAGCATGTGTATATGTGTGTATGAGAACGAGTATGTGCATGTTTGAGCATCTCTTAGGGTGTGTCGGAATGCAAATTTAAACGAGTGTATCCATTAGTATCTAGCATCTATTAGTATTACGATTTGTCTTTTAGCATCTACAGTATTATTGGGAGTGTGTGTGGCACGATAGACTTCAGTCTTATGTTTTATTTACTGACCTTATTGTAATGAGTGTGTACCAGACCCTGTCCATTCTTGGGCCAAAACCATTAAGTGTGAAATATAACCCCATTTCCAAAGCTCTTTTGAAGCTCAGTAGGATTGCTTCGTTCTTCATTATAGAGAGGCTGTTTTTACATACACAGTGAATGCATTATTGCCGTAGTGCCTTATGTAATCACCCTCTTAAGATCTAATTATTTATTTGCTTAGCACACACTCTTATTTGGGACAGCTTACATAACATACATTTGAAAGTGTTTCTATTTATATGTTTGAATTTGTTTTTACTGAATGAATTCAGGTCAAATGAATTCTTCAGCTGGGTGCCGGGAACATAAATCTTTTGTTTTTCTTGTGTTTCCTAAACAGAGAGCCCCCCTGTGTCCCCAAAGCCGAGACCCCCTGTGTCCCTAAAACAGAGGCCCCCTGTGTCCCTTAAGTAGAACCCCCTCTGTGTTCCCTAGCAGAGCCCCTTGTGTCCCTTAAGTAGAACCCCCTCTGTGTTCCCTAGCAGAGCCCCCTGTGTCCCTTAAGTAGAACCCCCTCTGCGTACCCTAGCAGAGCCCCCTGTGTCCCTTAAGTAGAGCCCCCCGTGTCCCTTAAGCAGAGGCCCCATGTGTCCCTTAAGCAGAGGCCCCCTGTGTCCCTTAAGTATAGCCCCTCTGTGTTCCTGAGCAGAGGCCTCTTCTGTATATACTTCTCTCTACCCCTAAGTGGTCCTAACCCTGGCCACACACTGTGTTAACCGCTCTACTGTGGTCAGTTCATCTCAGGCAGAGAGGTGACAGGACCTGTAGAAGCCAGAGTGTCGTAATGCACAAGGGACCGTGCCCACCTACAAAATCACAACCCATACCAGGCGTCATTGTAGTGGTTTAGGTTAATGACTGGGACACGCAAGGTCGGTGGTTCAATCTCTGGTGTAGCCACAATAAGATCCACACAGCCGTTGGGCCCTTGAGCAAAGCCCTTAACCCTGCACTGCTCCAGGGGAGGATAGTCTCCTGCTTAGTCTAATCAACTGTACGTCGCTCTAGATAAGAGCGTCTGCCAAATGCCAATAATGTAATGTAATGCATCTGCTCATAATACATCCGTTCACTGTAGCACTACGCATTTCTTGCAATGCAGCCTATTGTTTTGCATTGAGTGAAGAAAAGATTCTGACTGGCTGTAGAAGATGAAAAGGAATGGAAGAGAACGTGAAAGAGGGGGAGAAAGGGAAGGAGAGAGAGAAGAAGAAAGAAAGAGAGAGAGAGGGAGAGGAAGAGAGGCGTATGTCCTTCCCGGGCCTACGGCTTGTTCGTCTCATTCACCGTGTGAACCCATCAATCACAGTCAGCCTACACCATCTCTCTCTTTCTCTCTATCTCTCCTTCTCTCGCTCCCTCCTTCTCCGCTCGGTTCTCAGTACAGAGGACGTTCAGTCACCCAGGATGAGGACGTTCAGTCACCCAGGCTGAGGAGAGGAGCTGGATTGGGTGACCAGACGTCCAGGTTTTCCCGGGACAGCCGGGAATTTCGACTCCCTGTCACGCGTCCAACTTTTTCTGAGAAAATATAGATTTTCCTCTATTTTAGCTGTATCATATTTGAATGGGTTTTTTATTCTACTTGCCATTATTGTAGGTTCTCGTTGCGTCGTATACACAGTCCTCCTGGGAGTCTGGTCACCCTCAGCTGGGTGGCTCACTGAGGGTGGGTGCTCGGATAGAGAGTGTCCGTGGCAAAAATGGCATAAACTGTCCGCGGTGCGTTGAGATGACCTGAATCCTCGCTTTATCAATGTTGAAGCGATTGTTATTATCTGATGAAGGCTTGGTGTAGTGGTCTACTGATCGATTCAAACTTTGATTTTGGAGAATTACAACAAGTGTCTCATTGTTTCTGTTTCTAGTCTTTCAGGTTCTCAGTTCTGCTTGTGCGAGTGTATGTGTGTGTGTGTGTGTGAGTGTGTATGTGTGTGTGTATGTGTGTGTGTGTGAGTGTGTGTGTGTGTGTGAGTGTGAGTGTGTGTATGTGTGTGTGTGTGTGAGTGTGTGTGAGTGTGTGTGTATGTGTGTGTGTGTGAGTGTGTGTGTGTGTGTGTGTGTGAGTGTGAGTGTGAGTGTGAGTGTGAGTGTGTGTATGTGTGTGTGTGTGTGTGAGTGTGTGTGTGCGAGTGTGTGTGTGAGTGTGTGTGTGTGAGTGTGTGTGTGTGTGTGAGTGTGTGTGTGTATGTGTGTATGTGTGTGTGTGTGTGTGAGTGTACTGTATGTGTGTGTGAGTGTGTATGTGTGTGTGTGTGTGTGTGTGTGTGTGTATGTGTGTGAGTGTGTGTGTGAGTTTCACTGCAGTAAAATAAATGGTAAAGAGTGGAGCACTACCTCCTCTGCTCTCGCTGTCCGCTGGTTTCACCTGGATCGGTCTGTTCATCTGTACAGAGAGAGAGAGGGAGAGAGAGGGAGAGGGAGAGGAGAGAGCGAGAGAGAGATTGGGAGGGAGGGGGAGAGGGGAAAGGAGAGAGAGACAGAAAGAGAGGGAGAGAGAGAAGAGAGAGGAGAGAGAGAGGGAGAGGATTAGTGAAACTCAAACATGATTTACTAGCACAATAGTCCATAATTTATATAAAAATGTAAATGAACAATAAGCAATATATAAACAGTGTTTACAACATGAAAAATACTTATGCAGTTATTTCTTTAAAGGAACTTGAATTCATGAATTGATTCATTTGATTCTGAAAATGAGACTTTTGGCAGAGTTGGATTTAAAACATTGAATCGAATGCATTTTTTTTTCTTCAGTTTTTTAATTCCCTCTAGAAAATGGCCTTTGTGAAGTATTGCGTGACAAACTGCTTGTAAATGGTGCTCTATGGAAATAAAGATTGATTAATTGATCTATTGGGAAACAATGACTGTATTCTGTGAGTGATTATGGATTTGTGACAGTGAGATACAGGTTGGTGAGGTTGTCCTAACTCACTGTGGTCTTTAACTCACAGAATGCCAGGGACCCCTGAAGATGCCCTAACTAACAGCATTCTAGATTCTCTGTTCAATAATTGCACTGCACTGAACTAAAGATCCCATTACACTCTCCGCAAAGAGGTGTCCTGGACAAATTCCCAACCTGGCCCTTTCAACCTGCCACCTAATCATCCCCCAGTTTGATTGGCTAAAAATGGTCTCCCGCTTCACCTCCACCTGATGTGTGCTGAGTGTTCTGGCACAAAATGGCTGCCGTGCATCACCCAGGTGGGCGCTACACAGTGGTGGAGGGTGATGCCAGTTTCCCCATCATCACTGTAAAGGGCTTAGAGTCGCCGGATGGTGAGAAAGGGAGAGGGAGAGAATGAGGGTGAGAGAGAGAGAGGGAGCGAGAGGGTTGGAGAGGGAGAGAGAGAGGGAGAGAATGAGGGTGAGAGAGAGAGGGAGAGAGAGGGTTGGAGAGGGAGAGAGAGGGAGAGAATGAGGGTGAGCGAGAGAGAGGGAGAGAGAGGGAGAGAATGAGGGTGAGAGGGAAGGAGAGGGAAAGTGGAGAGAGGGAAGGAGAGGGAAAGTGGAGAGAGGGAGGAGGGAGGAGGGAGAGAGTGACAGAGGGAGGAGGGATAGATAGTGAGGGAGGAGGGAGGAGGGAGAGAGTGACAGAGGGAGGAGGGATAGATAGTGAGGGAGGAGGGAGGAGGGAGAGAGTGACAGAGTGACAGAGGGAGGAGGGATAGATAGTGAGGGAGGAGGGAGGAGGGAGAGAGTGACAGAGGGAGGAGGGAGGAGGGAGAGAGTGACAGAGGGAGGAGGGATAGATAGTGAGGGCGAGACGGAGGAGGGAGAGAGTGACAGAGGGAGGAGGGATAGATAGTGAGGGCGAGAGGGAGGAGGGAGAGAGTGACAGAGGGAGGAGGGATAGATAGTGAGGGAGGAGGGAGGAGGGGAGAGAGTGACAGAGGGAGGAGGGATAGATAGTGAGGGAGGAGGGAGGAGGGGAGCAGTGCTGAGTCTCTAGCGGAGGGTCACGGCGGGGTTGGTAAAGCGAGGCCTGTCTGCCCCGGCCCGTTCTCTCGCCCCGGAGAACTCCTCTCTCACCGCCTCAATCGTTTCATTTCTCTGCCATCAATCGCACCGCCCCCCCCCCCCCCCCGCCGACCGCAGCTCAATAATACATGAGCTCGTGAAATGGCCTCTGCCAATCAATTTTTAATAACACCGACCAATCGGCCACTCCGGTGGGGCTTGGGGGGGGGGGCTGGGGGGGGTGAGGGGGCTGGGGGGGGGTCAGGTGAGCAGGGCGCGGATGAAGATGAACAGAAGATGGAGGGAAGAAGGAGTGAAAAGAGAAGAGGTAAAACACAGAAGGAATGACAGGAAATGAGGCGGAGGACCGAGAGAGAGAATCTGTTTAAACTCTTTAAACACACACATATTACATTAATGGCATTTGGCAGACGCTCTTATCCAGAGCGACATACAGTTGATTAGACTAAGCAGGAGACAGTCCTCCCCTGGAGCAATGCAGGGTTAAGGGCCTTGTTCAAGGGCCCTTATTATGGCTACACCGGGAATCGAACCACCAACCTCGCGTCTCCCAGTCATTTACCTTAACCACTACGCTACAGGCCGCCATATGACATCACACATATGTGATTAGAATTTTCTTAGCAGAACACTCTAATGCGATCACTACTGGCGATTAAAAGCAATGGAGTTCTAGAACACTGGCTCTGGATGAAAAAAAACAAACAGAAAAAACATTCCAAAACACCCACTCTTCAAAGCCCACCACTGCGGAGGGATTGGCCGGGAGGCGGGGGTAAGGGTGGTTATTGGATGGAGCCTGATGTGCCTGATGATGGAGAACTGCTTTATTGGGCAGTCAGTGTGAAGGGATGTGTGGATCACGAACATCCCGTGTGTGATCAGGTACAGTTCATGAGCGGGCACACACATGGTCACGTGCTTTACAGCAGGAGGTTTATGCAGCTTCTGGGATGGGCCCTCCCTGCCCCCCAACACAGGGGGGCTTTTAGCCCAATCCGTCTGTGCAATGCAGAGCGCCAGGGAGACCAGGGGGGCAGCTTCACAGCTTTCAGTCTCAGCTACAGGGGGGGGTTTAATTACAGCCCATGACAGGGCAGTGTGAGAGAGAGAGAGAGAGAGAGGGAGGGAGAGAGAGAGAGGGAGAGAGAGGGAGAGAGAGAGAGAGGGAGAGAGAGAGAGCGAGGGAGGGAGAGCTAGAGAGAGAGAGGGAGAGAGAGAGAGAGAGAGGGAGGGAGAGGTAGAGAGAAAGAGTGAGAGAGAGAGCGAGGGAAGGAGAGGTAGAGAGAGAGAGGGAGAGAGAGAGAGAGAGGGAGGGAGAGGTAGAGAGAGAGTGAGAGAGAAAGAGGGAGCGAGAGACAATTGTGAAGGCCTGCGCTTTCTAACCTCCCGCTACGTTCATGGTCAAACTCATTCGTGTGTGAATCATTCTCCCTCTTCCCTCTCTCACTCTCTCTCTCTCTGTGTCTCTGAAATTCAAACTCTGCTTTATTAGAATGACAAGTTCATTCAAGCTTCTCCCAAGCCTCTGCAGCGCACGCCACAGACAGAACCCCACAGATAAGAATAATGACAGATAATAATTCTCCTTTATTTCCACAAATGCTAATCAGTCTCTTTGCTGTTCTCTCGCTCGCTCTCTCTCCCTGTGTTGCTTATACACCAGCTTCCCCCACACGGACGCCCGAGTCTCTTACAGCGTTCTACCAACTCTTTCTACCCCTCTCTCATGTATTCTGTTTGTTTTCTTGCCACCCTGTTGAACTTCCATTTAAACCCCCCCCCCCCCCCCCCACCCCCTCCTGCTACACCCAGCAGCATGGCACAGCTGAACACATAAATAATGTATCAAAAAACATTTAAAACATTAGCCGAGATAAATCAGAGAGAGAAAAAGAGGGAGAGAGAGGGGACAGAGAGAGAGAGAAATAGAGAGGGGGGGGCAGGGGCGAGGATGCGATTCATCCACACTTTTCTGGGAGAGCAGGACATAGATCAGAGAGCAACTCAAGGTCACAGTATCAATCTCACCCCTCTCCCCCCAACTTTCCACTGCCCCCCCCCCCCTCACCCCCCACCGTCCGGATACTTCTGTAGCTCAACCTCACATCCGGTACTAGGACCAGGAGTCAGTCATAAAGGTGCAGTGTGTGCTCATATATACTGTATATGCTAATTGTGTTCGCGCGTTTTCCTAAACCCTAGCAAATCTAGCGTCGAGCATTAATGTTTCTCCATTGTGTGCATACAACTGAAATACGTTTGGGATTAGGTGGCTTCACGCTCTTCTGAACAATCTGCGCAAAACTAGTCGCGGCATATCTCTGATACATTGTGTGAATATATTCCCCGATTACGGTCACCGTTCCACATCACGCGTGTCTGTTCACATGTTGATATAAATGCTCTACATTTGTTGATGGTTTATCTAAACCATCTCTCTGTGAAATGATTATCGGTTCGTCGGCCCCGCTCTCTCTCTCTCTCGGGTCTTCTTTCCGTGTCTTTCGTTGAGAAGGTGTCTGCTGAGGATCGGCCTCTTCGCGCTGGGCGAGCGGTCATAACCACGGCCGCAGCCAGATGGCAGTGTTGAGCAGCGCTAGGGCCGCGGAGTCCTGCTCGGCTCTGCCGCTCCGCTCTGCCGCTCCGCTCTGTCGGAGAACGAGCGCTTCTCCTCCTCGGTTGTACGCGACGGGCAGCGGTCGCACGGGCGCTCAGAGACGCACACGCGTGTGTGAGCGCCAGGCCTCGCCCGCCATGAACAGTCGTGTGATTTTACACGTGTGTGTGTGTGGACGATTTTGTGCACCTTCTTTTCATCGGGACGGCTCACAACGATGCGCAAAGTTCACTACGGAACAGCCGTGGCAATACTGTCTTTGGGCACACACACACACGCACACACACACACACACGCACACACACACACTCACACACTCACACGCACACGCACACGCTCACGCACGCGTGCGCGCATGCACACACACACACACTCGCACGCACACACACACACACACACACATACACGCACACACGCACACGCGCACACGCGCACACACGCACACATGCACGCACGCACACACGCACACGCACACACTCACACGCACACACACACACACAAACACATACACGCACACGCGCACACGCGCACACGCGCACACATGCACACACGCGCACGCACGCACGCACACACACACACACACACACATACACACACACACACACGCACACACACACACACAAGAAACGGGTGTGTGTTGTTGTCGGTTAGGTAACCCTGTGACAGGGGGTCTCCACCCAAAGCTCAGCGGGCTCTGAGCCCAGCGTCTAATTGAAAGGGCCGAACACAGGCAACATTTAAAACATTAATATTCCCGGCGTACAGCGTCGACAAGAGGGAGGGAAATACAGGAATGAAATGAAACAGAGTTCCCGACTGGTGAGTCACTCTACTGGCAGGGCTCCTGCCTTCCTCGCTAGGGCCTCATTTCCACAGGCTGTCGGCCATTTTGGCCTGGGTGACGCTGTGCTTCAGCCGAGCCCACGCACCCTGCCCGGCGCGCATCAGATCTCTGCCCGTGTGGAGAAGTGCTGAGGGAAGAACAAGCGAAGGCCTCTCCCTCTGTCACCCACGCTCAGCATTGTTTATTTGGGAGCGAGGCGGTTGTTTGGGGGGTAGTCTGACATTCGTCAGGCGAGCAGGACTCCCAGCGAGTCTTCCTGACTGAATGCGGACGTCCTAGCACTGTAGCCATAGGGGATTTCGCCCCGATCATTATTATTCAGCACTTCGGGTTTTGTGGCCTAGTTTTCACCCAAGCTAGCGTCAGAAGCCTCAGCTCCCGGGCGGTCTGCCTGCCGTGTAAGGGTCCGGGTAACGGGGTACCGATGTGGGCAAGGACAGGGGTCCAGGCTGTCCCGACACCTTCCCCTCCAACATAACCCTGCAGGCCTCTTTCAGCCCTGTTACCCTGTTCCTCTGATCTCCAAATCACACTTTCTCATTATGAGAGAGAGGGGTGAGGGGGAGAGGGAGCTAGAGAGAAAGAGACAGGAAGAGAGAGCATGAATTCTTTAGATTCTTTAGAGGAAGAAGGAACTCGTGGAAAGGGGAGCCTTCTGTCTCTCTGTACTTGGAGAGTGTTAATCTTACATGTTCATTTTCAATAAATGCTCTGGAAACACTGAATATCTCCTTTCAGGCTAATTACGCTGCCTTGAAATAATCTATGAAAGAGAACGAGAGAGAGAGAGAGTGACTGTGTGTGTGTGTGAGAGAGAGACTGTGTGTGTGTGTGAGAGAGAGTGACTGTGTGTGTGTGTGTGTGAGAGAGAGACTGTGTCTGTGTGTGAGAGAGTGACTGTGTGTGTGTGAGAGAGAGATACTGTGTGTGTGTGAGAGAGTGACTGTGTGTGTGTGAGAGAGAGTGACTGTGTGTGTGTGAGAGACTGTGTGTGTGTGTGAGAGAGAGAGACTGTGTGTGTGTGTGTGAGAGAGAGAGAGAGACAGACAGAATGAACCGGTCTGTGTGTGTGTCTGTGCGTGTGTGGGCATGTCTGTGTACATGTGTGTGTGGAGAGTGAGAGCGTGAGAGAAAGACAGACAAAATGAGCTGGTCTCTGTATGTGTGTGTCTATGTGCGTGTGTGTCTGTGTGCATGAGTGTATGAGAGAGAGAGAGTGAGACAGACAGAATGAGCCAGTCTGTGTGTGTGTGTCTCTGTGTGTGTGTGTGTGTGTGTGCAAGTGAGAGAGAGAGAGTGAGACAGACAGAATGAGCCGGTCTGTGTGTGTGTGCGTGTCTCTGTATGTGCGTGTCTCTGTGCGTGTGCGTGTCTCTGTGTGTGCGTGTCTCTGTGTGTGCGTGTCTCTGTGTGTGCGTGCGCGCGTGTGTGTGCGTGTCTCTGTGCGTGTGTGTGTCTCTGTGCGTGTGCGTGTCTCTGTGTGTGCGTGTCTGTGTGTGCGCGTCTCTGTATGTGCGTGTCTGTGTGTGCGCGTGGGTGTGCGTATCTCTCTGTGTGTGCGTGTCTCTGTGTGTGTGCGTGTCTCTGTGTGTGCGTGTGTCTCTGTGTGTGCATGTCTCTGTGTGTGCTTGTCTCTTTGTGTGTGTTTCTCTGTGTGTGTTTCTCTGTGTGTGCGTGTGTGTGTGTGTCTGTGTGTGCGTGTCTCTGTGTGTGCGTGTCTGTGTGTGTGTGTGTGTGCGTGTGTGTGCGTGTCTCTGTGTGTGTGTGTGCGTGTCTCTGTGTGTGTGTGCGTGTCTCTGTGTGTGCGGGTCTGTGTGTGTGTGTGTGTGTGTGTGCGTGTCTCTGTGTGTGTGTGCGTGTCTCTGTGTGTGTGTGTGCGTGTCTGTGTGTGTGTGTGTGTGCATGTCTCTGTGTGTGTGTGTGCGTGTCTGTGTGTGTGTGTGCGTGTGTCTCTGTGTGTGCGTGTCTCTGTGTGTGTGTGCGTGCGTCTCTGTGTGTGCGTGCACGCGTGCGTAAAGATGCTGACTCATCAGTAGTGGTGGCGCTGCTGCCCGTTCGGTCGCGGGGCTCATTTGCATAAGGCATTGTTTTAAAAGCTTTGGCAGCCGAGCTGCTCCAGTCATGCCAATGAGGCCTGGCGGAGTCTGGAGCCGACCGCTCGCACGATCAATCACGACAGGGGCGGCAACCCGGCCCTGGCAACCGGCTAACTGCATTCTGGGAAACCTGTCGCGGGTTCGAGGGGGATGTGGGGTCATCGGAGTGGGTCATTCTGAGCAGCTCTCTCACACTCATCACCAGACACTCTCCTGCGTCCCTCTCTGCTTCGGGGTGGTAACGGAACTTTCCGGTGCTGTGTTACTGTACCGAACCTCCCCTGCCACCGGAACGTCCTTCATTATTATTGATAGGGTTCAAATGTTCCGGATTCAACGGGAGGGAATGAAGAACGGGGCTGATTACCCAATGGGTCTATAGCCGGGATACTCAATTCTCCACCTCCAGGGCAGTACACTCTCAGAAAGAAGGATCCTCTGGCTTGTCTCCATAGAGCTCTTTTCAAATCTCTTTACGGAACACGCTATCATAGGTGTGAAAAGTATGAAAGCTCCCATACGAAGAACCATTTTGCCCAACAAAGAACCTGTTACCTAGATAGGGTTCTTCTTTTGAATCCCATGATTCCATTTTTTCTGAGAGTGCAGTGCTACTGGTTTTCATTCTTCCCCTCCAATCAGGACTGGTTTAAACCAGGAACACCAGGCGAGTTAAATCTCAGTCAGAGAGTGACTGTGTGTGTGTGTGAGAGAGTGACTGTGTGTATGTGAGAGAGAGACTGTGTGTGTGTGAGAGAGAGACTGTGTGTGTGTGTGAGAGAGAGACTGTGTGTGTGTGTGAGAGAGAGAGAGGACTGGTTTAAACCAGGAACACCAGGCGAGTTAAATATCTGCTGTGTAGTTATCTCATCAGGTAGAGAAGAAAACCAGCAGCACTACTCAGACTGGGGTCAAATACGAAATTGTTTTGGATTCCAATTATTCTCTGTGCTCAGTTGATCTTGCCTGCTGTAATTGAGCCAACCGAGAGGACCAGAAGGCGGGGTTTACACTATTTGAGAGCGTTTCATAGGTTCCAATACACCCGACAAGCTCAGTAAAGTGTAGACAATTGAATACAAAACAATGACCTATTTGACCAAGATACTACTGCACTTTCTTACAGTATGTCAGACCAAACAGTCTCCCCTTCCTTCTCTCTCCCACTACCTTCTTCAGTTCTTGAGTTTTTCTTTTCAGTCTAAGCACCAAATCTATTCCCTCTTCATTAAAAGGAGATTTGCTTACTAAAATGCGCAGTTTAAAGATTTATCTGAGCGTTCTGAGGGCAGCACAGAGATGTTTAGAGGAGGTTTGGTCAGTTTTTGAGAGGTGGCCGGGGGTGAAATGCGGAGCTCACGGCCCCTCGTTCCTCTTCTCCTCCGTCGCGTTTGCAGTCCTCCTCCTCCCTCTGAGGGATGGACAGATGCGCGCCTGCCTCTCTAACAGACATGGGGCCCGGCTCAAATGTTTGTACCCTTAAATTATTAAAACTAAGAAGTAGCTCAACTACCCCCCTGTCCCCTGAAGCCCATCCAGAGCCAAATCAGACAGTTTCTTCCCCTGCCCGCCACAACCCCTCCCCCCGACTCGCACCACGGTCCAGTGGTGAATTATGCAGGTAGAAGGTTTCTCTTCTCTCTCAGGCCCATGAGATGTAAGGGATGACACACATGCACACACACACGCACACACACACACGCACACACACACACGCACACACACGCACACGCACACATGCATACACATGCACACACACGCACACACTTGCACACACACACACACACACACAAGCACACACGCACACACGCACACACACACATACACACACACAAGCACACACGCACACACACGCGCACACACACACGCACACACACGCACACAAGCACACACACACGCACACACACACGCACACACATGCACACACGCACGCACACATGCACACACACACACACACGCACACACACACACGCACACACACGCACACACGCGCACACACGCACACACGCACACACACACACACACGCACACACACACACGCACACGCGCACACACGCGCACACGCGCACACACGCACACACGCACACACGCACACACGCACACACACGCACACACGCACACACGCACACGCACACACGCACACACGCACACACACACACACACACGCACACACGCACACGCACACACGCACACACACACGCACACACACACGCATGCACACACACGCATGCACACACACTGAGTTGTAGGCCCAGCTTCAAAGCGAAAGCTCTCCACTGAAGAGGACCGTGTGGTACAGAGAGGAGGGACACTCCATCTGGCCCTGACTCACTGAGAGTGCTTTTAAATGGAGAGATCTGGCTGCTCCTGGAGTATCACTGCCATTGTGTGCTCTACAGCTGAGGTGAGGGCTCGATGCTTTCACTGAAACCATAATCATCTCTCAGGACTTTGCTTCACTCATTCAACCTTAAGACCCGCACGTGGTCGATGTTTCAAATTACAGTATCAATTAGCACGTTAGCATGAAATTTTTAACTTTTCTATGAGCCAAGCACGAGCATCTCCGCAGGGTTCAATTACATAATTGAGAGCTCTGTTGAAAAAGGAAAAAAAAAAGCCATTTGGCTCTAGACCTAATGGCACGGCTGTAAATGGCACTATTTCGCAAGAGGGACGTCCTTATCGGAGTAACTCAAAAAGCGTGTTGGACATGCTCTTAACTGGCATGAGTGCCACAGGAACATTATGAGTTGGCATTATGCTGCCAATGCAATGTTTCATCATTATCTTTTTTAACAATCCTACAGGGCGAAAGTATGAACATACGTGGTCTGGGTTTTAAATTGGGGACGGGGGTGTTCAGCTGGCATGTGCACAGATATAATGGACCCCCCCACCCCCCAACCGGTCCCCAATCACAACCTCCCCCCTCCCCAACCTAAACCTTTCGTGATCACAACCCCACCCCCAACTGGTCTGTGATGGCCGTCTCTCCTTTGAGCCTGGGTGGGGGTCCCTGGATCATAAAAGTAGAAAACCCCCGGGGCGCATGACATGAGAAGCACCATCTGTTTGGGTTTTCTCTGATCAGACCTGGCTGTTTGAAATACGCTGTGAGAATTTGAAATACCGTAACACTTTTGATGCTTGTGAAGTCTGAAAGCACCACGGCAGATCTTGGAGAATTTTCAAAGTACAAAGCATCTTACAACACAAACAGAAAATCATACAAAATAAGGAATGTGTTCTGTTCTGACTGTAGGTGAGGATTGAAGCTTCTTTTAACACTATCAGCGCTGCTGTTATTTTAGTGGCATCTAAAGGGTTCAGTTCTTTCTCAAACAATACAATTCTTGAGGCTTCACTTTGACTTGGAAGATGAATGATGGTGATTTGACTTGGACATACAGTATGTACAGTAGATGATGCACTTCCACAACCACAAGCAAGTAATGATTACAGGAGTGGGATGTTGAGTCCTGTTTTTTCTCCGTTATGAACAAAAAAGTTTTCTATTTTATTTGCAGCAAAAAGGGTTAAGGTCATCTCCAAAAAATTGGCTGAAAATGTTGCTGATGGTGTGCAATGCAGCTACTGTACCAATTAGCTTGGTCACATGAGTCTCTGCTCAGACCACTTTGAGTACCTATATGTACATCCATCTTAGGCGGGTGGAAAACACAAATATGAGGTTTATAAGTTGAAAGAGTTTGAGTTTTTAGTTTTAGTAGACCTGTAATATGCAATACATCTTCATTCTGAGTAGTTTTGTGTACACAGCATGGAATAATACGTATATAGAGACTATGTTACAGAGTGCAATACAGACATTGATTGAAAAACGTATCAACTAAGTCAGACCTCTCATTCTCTCTCACACACACTCTCTAATTTCCATAGGTCGTCCTATTGCCATCCTGCAGGTAAGGTTTCAAGATTTGCTCTCTAACACTTCCTCTCTGTGTTCCCTCACTTCTTTCTTCCTCCATTTTCCCTGTGTGTTTGAGAGTGTATTTATAACTGTGTCTCTGAGTGTGTGTTTGTGTAACTGTGTGTGAGAGTATATTTATAACTGTGTCTGCGTGTGTGTGTTTGTGTAACTGTGTGTGAGAATGTATTTATAACTGTGTCTCTGTGTGTGTGTGTTTGTGTAACTGTGTGTGAGAATGTATTTATAACTGTGTCTGTGTGTGTGTATTTGTGTAACTGTGTGTGAGAATGTATTTATAACTGTGTCTGTGTGTGTGTGTGTTTGTGTAACTGTTTGTGAGAATGTATTTATAACTGTCTCTGTGTGTGTGTGTTTGTGTAACTGTGTGTGAGAATGTATTTATAACTGTGTCTCTGTGTGTGTTTGTGTAACTGTGTGTGAGTGTATTTGTAACTGTATCTGTGTGTGTGTGTTTGTGTAACTGTGTGTGAGTGTATTTATAACTGTGTCTCAGTGTGTGTGTTTGTGCAACTGTGTGTATGTTTATGTGTTTGTGTAACTGTGTGTGAGTGTATTCGTAACTGTGTCTGTGTGTTTGTGTAACTGCGTGTGAGTGTATTTATAACCCTGTCCGTGTTTGTGTGCATGTATGTGCGTGCACATGTATGTGTGCGGTTTTGAATCTCACTATTGATTTCTGTCCAATCTGAAGGCAGTACACATCCTGCAACCTAAACTCCATTCGATCAATTGGACAGTTTTGCCGCGTTCTGTAAACAAACGGGGACAGGATTTCACTGCTGTTTTAGCCAAACTGAACGGACCTCTTCGCAACACATTGCGCCGTGAGGGGGTGTGAATATATTTAATTTGTGCAGGACGGATGCTAACCTAATGCTTTATTTTCCTGCCCGAATCAATTCAAGTCCCAAGCCTCCCCCTTAAGAGATATATCGGCCACGACATCCCTGGTGTAAAATCCAGCTATGCCCAACTTGAAATACCAGCTACCAGCTGTTTCAAAATAGCTTGAGCTGGTCAAACCATGTTGAGTATGGAGCTGGTCTAACTGGTCAACCAGCTGTTTCAAAACCTAACTTGCGCTGTTTTTTTTCAACAGGGATAAGTTCTGTGCCACAGCAGAACAGCACTATGGCACATAAAATACATTCATGCAAAAAATAATTAGACGCATGCATCATATCAGATTTAGCATGTGGGGCACTACATGCAAAATCTGAAAGTCAAAATGCGACAGATACAAAACAAAAAACCATTGTGAAGGTGCAATAAATTCATTGGCATCCAATAAATAGTATGATTCTATTGCATACATACACACACACACACACTCACACATACACACATATTAAATTGGATATGTACAGTGCTGTGTGTTTAAACATATGCAGCATATTTTCACTAGCAGGGATATTCAGTATTCTGGTCTGAGATGCCGGGCATATTAAGCTGGTTCACACTACGCTGCATATGGCACAGCACAAGTGTGTATTACTAAATTCTTTATGAAGGAAACATAACACCATTCATGACCACTGCATAACGTCCTTATAAATAATGTATAACCTTTTGTTCCAGAATTGTGGCCAGAAGGTTGCCAAGTGACATATGTTAAGTACACTTGAGTGTAGCATATATGCTTCTCCTTAAAACATGTTACGTGTTATTTATAAATATGTAACATTATGCTAATAAAGGTGTTATACATGCTTTATAAAACCAGTATTACTATGATACTGTTCATGAATGTACTTACATTATAAACCATTTTTATTGCTTCATAAGTTTTGAGAAATTCACACGCCAACTGACGTGGAACGTCATATAGCATGCTCCGAACCATCCCAGCTAAAAATGGTTGGTTCCCAGAACATTTTTTTGTGTCTCACATTAGCCTGTTTGGGGAACATTCTCATGACAATGTTATCTCATAACCATATTGGAATCTAATCAGAATGTTCTCTAGCTTTCTGGAAACTGGTTTTGTTAGCTCAGATGCCATGGAACAGGTGTTAAACTGTTTTTATAAAGATGTCACCGGCTGGTGTGAATTATGGTATTAGCATATGGGCTAGTGGTAGTGAAGTGTTAGCATATGGGCTAGTGCTAGTGAAGTATTAGCATATGGGCTAGTGCTAGTGAAGCATAAGCAAATAGGCTAGTGCTAGTGAAGTATTAGCATATGGGCTAGTGCTAGTGAAGCATTAGCATAAAGGCTAGTGCTAGTGAATTATTAGCATATGGGCTAGGGCTAGTGAAGTATTAGCATATGGGCTAGTGCTAGTGAATTATTAGCATATGGGCTAGTGCTAGTGAATTATTAGCATATGGGCTAGGGCTAGTGAAGTATTAGCATATGGGCTAGGGCTAGTGAAGTATTAACATATGGGCTAATGCTCTCTGCATGCTAAGCTGGTGCGTTTGTCAGGCTTGTATATCTGTTCAGCTCATCAGTCAGAGCTGTGCGGCTCAGCGACCAGTGTGAGGGAGTCCTTTAATCCTGGGACAGGCCTAAATCTGCTGAACAAGGCTGGCCGGCGCTGATTTACAGCCGTCCCCTGAGCCCGGAGGGGGAGCCAGATCGGAGCAGGCTGCCACTCGAGCGGGCTCAGCCACGTCCTCTGTGACACGGGCGACTTAGCTGTGCACGTTTGAGCGTGCACGTGTGTGTGTGCACGTGCCTCCATCACGCCCTGTGTACTATGCAGTATGTGCAAAAACACATGCCGTGGATAACACATGCACTCTCCTACACACACACACAAATGTACACAAATATATATATAACAACTACAGTGATACAGCAGAGATTGAGAGGCTGTCATTTGAGAATGAATGGATTTTCCGGCGTATGCAAATGTAGTGCAGGTTTTCTTCTATAATCTGTGTTATTATTGTAGCACTATGTATTATTTGTCATCAGAGTTATTATTTCAATCATATGCAGAGATTAAATTTAACTGAATGTATCTGTGGATAATTGCAGATGAGACAATGAACAAAACTAATAATTTCTTATGAAGATGGGGAGAAAGGAGATAAAAGAACAATAACCAGTGAGGACATAAAGAGTTACGGAGAAATGGAGGGAGAGGGAGAGAGAGAGAGGGAGAGAGTGGGAGAGGGAGGGAGAGAGAGGGAGAGAGAGGGAGAGGGAGAGAGAGAGGGGGAGAAGGATGAAGAGGTACAGAATGTTCTGAAGCGCTATGCTGGATATTCTTCCCAGTGCTGTCTCTTCTCTCTGTGAAGATTATGCAGGGAGAGCTGATCATAAATCCCGTTTTCTCACAGAACCGCGGATAAATCAATCTACAACTCTGTTCGCCAGCCACGTTGTGCTTTTACTTATCTAATGAATAAAAAATGAAAACAAGTTCAAAAGCTATCAAACCGGGTACTGGGAGAAATTACTCCCACTCTCTCTCCCTCACTTTTGTCACAGAAGCTGAGGGACTATCCCGGTCCCCCTTTTTGAAGGTGTATTATCAGGGCCCAGGCTATGGGCGGGTAGCGACCTGTCTGTCAGTCACTCAGGCCCGCGCTTGCGTTGCCCCTTTAAGAGGGAGAGCGTGCGGGCCCCGCTGGTGATGGGGGATAGGCAGAGGCTTGGTGAGCAGAGGGGGAGAGATTAAGACAGGAGGGCTGGGCGCTGCACTTCAGGAAGAAACGCACGACCCTGATCTCTCCTCCACAGGAAGACACACAGGCCTGAGCCCCTCATGTGCTGGAAGACCAGGGGCACTTTGGACAGCACCCTCTCAAATACACACACACACATGCACTCACATGTACACACACAAACACACACACAGTCAGACACACATACACACATACACATGCAGACAGACACATACACACACACATACACACACAGACAGACGCAGACACACACCCATATATGCACACACACACACACATACACACACAGACAGACGCAGACGCACACACACACACACGCAGACAGACACACATACACACACATACATGCAGACAGAGACACACACACACACACACACATGCAGACAGACACATACACACACCCATACACACACAGACAGATGCAGACACACACACACACACACGCAGACAGACACACATACACACACATACATGCAGACAGACAGACACACACACACACACACAGATGCAGGAAGAGAGACTCCAGCCTAGCAGAAGAGCCCACTCTGGGCTGCTGGAAAGCCACCCGTAAACGTGTCTCCCTCTCTCTCTCTCTCTCTATCTCTCTCTCTCCCTGCCACAAGCAGTGAGTCTGCAGAATCACACGCCCCCCAAACCTCCTCGGGTGTCCCCTACTTTGTGCCCACCCCCCCTCCCCCTACGCCTCTCCCCCCACCAGCTGAAATTGCTTTCCCAGAGCGGCCGAGAAAATGTATGTGTAAGAGAACGACAAGAAGGAGAAGGAGAGAGAGAAAGAAGCGAGCAGAAGCCGTGTGCTGGCCTGAGAGAGCAAGGAGGAGTTCACAGCCACTCTGGGCTGCATCGGCCCACAAATTCCCCGCTGTCTCCTCTCCCGGGGCTCCTGCGGTTCTGACCCGCTCCCCCAACCCCCAAACCCTCCTGGCCCGCCCACTAGACAGAACCAAACTCTTCACACTTTATTCTGTCTTCTGGGAGAAGCCCTGCAGTTTCTTTTTTTACAGTGTTACAGTGGGCGTTAATTACGACCCAGAACATGTCGCTTTGCTGGTGCCATCCTCGACTGTGTGTCCTTCTGCTAATGCCCCCCTCCCCCCATCCATCTCCCTCTCTCTCCCTCTTTCTCACACCCTCTCTCTCCCTCTTTCTCACACCATCGGCCATCACACCCATCCTCCCCCGACTGATTAAATATAGAAGATGAGTGAATGTTGGGGGGGGGGGTGTAAGTCTTGGCAAGTTTCACAGCAGGGTTCTTATAGTAGAGAACCTACACCCACCACTACTCTGAGGATAAGGAGGAGGCAGTGACACTCACCCAGAACATAATGAGGAGAGAGAGAGCATGAGAGAGAGAGAGAGAGAGAGAGAGAGAGAGAGAGAGAGAGAAGCATTGAATTCGGCATATCCAGCCTCGTACCAACCAACCAGGCATCCTCATCTCAGGCAAAGTGACTGCTAATGCACACACACACACACACGCACAGATACACACACACACACGCACTCACACACACAAACACACACACACACCCATGCACACAGCCACAGTTTAAAAAACTGTTATAGAACAGAAAGCCATGGAAGGCTGTTACTTAGGCCAGGATAGCTCTGGATAAGAGCGTCTGCCAAATGCCATTAATGTAATGTAATGTAATGTCATGCTATCCTCCTCTGCTTATCAAAGTATCCTCCCACAGTCTGTAGTCCTGCTCTGCATCTAACACACATCTAACCTGCACATCCAGACTACAACTCCCAGCATAGATGTCTGAACTACTTAGCATTTGACCCTTTAAGGTGTAAGGTGTAAATATGTGATTACAATGTTGGTAACTGAACATTGTAGTGCTGATGTGACAATCGTTAAAGAACGTTCCAGAAGGCCTGCTCTTGAAAGAGTTAAGGCCACAGTCTCCAGGGAGAAGCAGAGCTGAGAGAACGTCCTGCCCTTCGGGCTAATAAAACAACGTCCTTCCTCAAACGGAGCAATTCCAGAGCGCCTCCTCCTCCTTAATTTGCTCCCTTTAATTTGCGGATGCCCCGCTCTGACACGGTGAGGGCAGCCAAGCCACACGATGGAGTGTGTTGTGTGTTTTTTCAGCCCGGAGGGTGAATTTCATTTCCATTTTTAATAGCAAAAAAAAAAAAAAAAAAAACTGCTTTAAAAGCACTGTAAAGAACTCCTGCGCAACCAACTTTAAAACGGAAAAAAAACCAACAGAAAAAAAACAAGTAGCTTGAGCCTTGCTGTCGTTTTGGAAACACAAAGGGGGAAATCAATCTGGTCCTGCTGCATATGTGTGTAATTTTCTCACTCCGTTACACACAAAGTGGGATGCCTTATCGTGACGTGTGCCCACGCAGATCACATTCTACTGTACCCTCTCATGTGTTATTTTCTGGATTAGTGTAGATTAAACGCCTTTGCTCAAATGTATGGTGCTAACGCAGGTCTGGTTTGCCCCCACAGATATTCACTTCTGCCCTGAAAACTCAAACAAACATACAGTCAGGTCCATAAATATTGGGAAATCGACACAATTCTCCTCTTTTTAGTTCTATACACCATCACAATGGAGTTGAAATGAAACGCACAAGATATGCTTTAACTGCAGACTTTCAGCTTTAATTTGAGGGTATTTGCATCCAAATCAGGTGAACGGTGTAGGAATTACAACAGTTTCTATATGTGCTTTTTAAAGGACCAAAAGTAATGGGACAATTGGCTGCTCAGCTGTTCCATGGCCAGGTGTGTGTTATTCCCTCATTATCTCATTTACAAGGAGCAGATAAAAGGCCTTCATTTCAAGTGTGCTATTTGCATTTGGAATCTGTTGCTGTCAACTCTTAATATGAGATCCAAAGAGCTGTCACTATCCGTGAAGCAAGCCATCATTAGGCTGAAAAATCAAAACAAACCCATCAGAGAGATAGCAAAAACATTAAGTGTGGCCAAATCACGCACCGGTGAGCTCAGCAACACCAAAAGACCCGGAAGACCATGGAAAACAACTGTGGTGGATGACAGAAGAATTCTTTCCCTGGTGAAGAAAAACCCCTTCACAACAGTTGGCCAGATCAAGCACACTCTCCAGGAGGTAGATGTATGTGTGTCAAAGTCAACAATCAAGAGAAGACTTCACCAGAGTGAATACAGAGGGTTCACCGCAAGATGTAAACCATTGGTGAGCCTCAAAAACAGGCCTGTTATGCAGTGGCCAAGTCAATCACCTGACCTGAATCCGATTGAACATGCATTTCACTTGCTGAAGACAAAACTGAAGGGAAAATGCCCCAAGAACAAGCAGGAACTGAAGACAGTTGCAGTAGAGGCCTGGCAGAGCATCACCAGGGATGAAACCTAGAGTCTGGTGATGTCTATGTGTTCCAGACTTCAGGCTGTCATTGACTGCAAAGGATTTGCAACCAAGTATTAAAAAGTGAAAGTTTGATTTATGATTGTTAGTTTGTCCCATTACTTTTGGTCCCTTAAAAAGTGGGAGGCACATATACAAACTGTTGTAATTCCTACACCGTTCACCTGATTTGGATGTAAATAACAAATTAAATCTGAAAGTCTGCAGTTAAAGCACATCTTGTTCGTTTCATTTCAAATCCATTGTGGTGGTGTAAAGAGCCAAAAAGATGAGAATTGCGTCGATGTCCCAATATTTATGGACCTGACTGTACATTGGCTTCAAAGACTCACTCAACATGCTTTCTGCAGTTAACAGGAAACAGACTGTGATTTTGTGGTTTCACTGACAAGCTTTCTGAGACCCATGGTCTTAAGAACGGTGTGAAGCATTCCTCAACTTGCTTGCTAATGCCGCAAATGCAGCTGGGTGATGCGAACAGGGTGAATGGAATCGATACTGCCTTCGGGCCTCAAAAGATGGCCGCCCGTGGCATCAACATCAGAGGACGCCCCCTCGGTTTGGCCAGTCAAGCGTAAATGGAGGAGGTCTTGAAGCCTGCACCCTTGGGGTATGTTGGGTAGCTGTCTGTATTTACCCACTGTGCTTCCTCATACAGCTGAAGAGGCAGAACTATGGATAAATTATGGATCCAGATACGGGTGGAATTGTAAGCAACGTTAATAATGAAGCATTTGAAGAGTATGTGTAATGTTTTTTCAAAAATCAGTGTTCTAGAATATTTTTTTCAGCTACTAGCAGTGATTACTAATCACATATTTGTGACGTTACGCCAGGGTTAAATCTGAATTATGCAACATATCGATATTTAATTAGCACAGATTTGTCAAAATTAGCACCGATGTGCTTGGGCTCACCTGCTGAGCTCACTTGCTCCTATTCCCTCTGCATCTGAGCATTCTGAGGTTTCGGTTGGTTGGTTTTGGTTGGTACATAACAATACCAAACAGTAATTATCACAGCTCTACTCTATATCCCTTAATGGATTATTCAAAAGATGCATCAAAATGATTTTTTGGCCTCACGTGCCATGGAGGCAGAACTTTAATGTTAGCGACACAGAGTTGAGAATCTGGTGCTTCAATGCAATTCACGACCACTCTGAAACCACTGTAGATTATTCGGCAGATGAGAGGAGGTTCTACCTCAGGTCTCTGCGGTTGCCTGGTGACGAGGCGCCAGATAAACTCCTGTGTGGCAGAATGACAGGACAGAACGAAGTGTCCCTGCTCTGGGTGACAAATCGCCTTCTTTTCCTCCCTTTAAGGACGCCCAAAACGGGAGGGAGCGTACAGCTGGTGGTCCTGCCTGGGGGACCTGGGGGGGACTCACCCCGTAACAGCCTGCCAGGGGACAGGGCCCCTAGGTGAGGTGCTGCTTCGCCAAGTTAAAAATAGTGGGAGACACAGCACTTTGGTCACTTCAGAGCGAACAAGTCTGGCAACCAACCAACAGGGAGAGGGAGAGAGAGAGAGATAGAGAGGGTAAGAGAGAGAGAGATAGAGAGAGAGAGGGGGGAGAGAGGGAGACAGAGATAGAGAAGGAGAGAGAGAGATAGAATGGAAGAGAGAGATAGACAGAGGGAGAGAGGGAGGGAGAGAGAGAGGGAGGGAAAGTGTGAAAATGAGATAGAGACTAAAAAAGAGAAATGGAAACAGAGAGAAAATCAGCATTCCATCAATTGATTTGAAGATGGTTCAATGTACGCACAAAATAAATAAAAAAATCATTAAACCAAGATCTAGATAAATGGTTTGTTTGGACGTTTTTTGGTAAACAAAACATGAAATAAGTAGTCTGCTTCTGGTTCAGATTCCAGCTTATTAATATTTTTGGCTTCCCTAACTTGGATGCCTCTCACCTCTGAGAGTACTATTGTTTATAGAACAAAGGATTCAGGACTCATACCTTTGACTGCAAATAATAGGGACGACCGTTTCCCATGGAATAAACAGACTGCAGTGAAATGACTAAAAAAGTCCATTAAGAACTGTATTGAAACAAAACATTGGAAGAGGTGGTGATATTTATAGGATGGTATTTAGACGAAGTGTTCTGTTTTCCTGAGCAAAACAAAGGCATAACACACTCGTTCACACACACTCACGCACATATGCACACACACAGACACACAAACACACTCACGCACATATGCACACACACACACTCACACACTCATACACACTCACACACACAGACACACAAACACACACAGTCTCTCTAAAAACTATAAACAGCAGAAAACATTTCTAGCAGCAAAGGACAGAAGGTAAATAAAACACTGGTGTGCAATGCGCTCAGGGCTGTGCCTTATTTGTCATGCCATCAATATGGGCGCTGTTTTCTCTGCGTTTGTTTTTCTGTTTGAAGAGCGAG
>NC_083771.1:18648044-18690544 GCF_963514075.1 Conger conger
ACTTCTTGGGAGTATTTCATAGGTTCTAATATACCTGACAAGCTCAGTAAAGTGTAGAAAAGTATTTGAATCCAAAACAACTACATATTTTTGTCCCAGGTCTGAAATAAAACTGTCCTTGAAAACGTGTCCTAGAAAATAGATAGATGGACAGCTTCCATTTTGTTCCAGAACAGTCACCACACACCAGCTGAGGTGGAGAGGGAGAGAACAATGTTTTTGGCAGTTGAATCAGGGGATGATTAGGCGGCAGGTTGAAAGAGCCAGGGTTGGAAATTTAGACAGGACACCGGGGAACCCGCTATTCTTTGTGAAGAGTGTCATGGGATGGGATCATGGGAACTTTAATGACAGTGAGTCAGGACCTTGGTTTACTGTCCTATCAGAAAGGTGGAATGCGTCCTGCCCGCTGCCCAGCCAGGGCCTACCCACGCTGGGCTTACTGCAGTACAATGCTGTCTATGATAATACACTGTCCTTAAGGCAGTAGCTACAGTGTGTAGCAAGCATTAGGGCACCCAAGTATTAGGGCCAAAGCTAGAATGCACAGTACAGCATTCACCAAAGCTAGCTTGCCCAACTATACCCACCTCTGTTGTAAGCATCACAAAAATGTAAGGACACCTGTTGACTGAATCTACTCCATCTGTACAACATTCTGGCCTGTCTAACATCATTCAGATGACTGAAAATTACGGAGGAGGAACCACTTCAAAGCCAACAGCTACAGCCCATCCCGAATTTGAAGCAAGACGAATTTCACGTTCGTTCAAAGTCTCCGATGCGCCGATAAGAAGAAACGGTTCGCTTTTGGACGCGCAGTCAGAAAATGACGGGTGTAATGAAAAGTGATAAGCCTTTTTTTACGCTGCTGCTTTCGATAATTCTCCTGCCGCTGACGCCGTCATCAAAACTTCACATCGCACTGTGGATCAGCTGCTTGTTTCAGTGTGGGGGCGTGGGCGTGGCCTGCGCGGGTAGCCAGGTCGTGTAGATAAGCCTTTCATCGTTCGGCAGCAAGGAGAGGAACACAGCAGGCTGGCTAGATGCGCGGAGCCAGGGTGCGCTAAAAGCTCTGCGTGCGTCGTTCACTTAATCTTCTCCTCGCAGCTACGCGCGTAAAAACATATTCAAGTTATTCTTTGAAAGCAAATATTGACCAAAGTTATAAATGATGAATCACACGTTCTGGTCGAGAAAATATGGCGTACATTGAGAATTTTGGAGAGGGATGTGGTGCAGATCATTAAAATCTGTGATGTCAGAGTAAACTTTAAAGTGAGTTGATTCACCCGTGCATATAATTTCACAATTTCAAAACCAGCACCAATTGTTTAAGGGTCTCTACCCTCAGTATTAATTTCACATAGAGAGAGAGATAGAGAGAGAGAGAGAGAGAGAGAGAGAGAGAGATAGAGAGAGACACTACATGTGATGCATTTGAAATTGTACTTTCCTCTAGGGTCTTTCAGCGAACTTATCCCTGGTTATGGGTATGCACTTTGTTGTACGTCACTCTGGATAAGAGAGTCTGCCAAATGCCAATAATGTAATGTAATGTAATGTAATGCATATAGTATAATTATCATCAAGATATTCTGGACAGTGCCCTCTTAGCATCAGCACTTTTAGAATATACAGTATACAGAGAGAGAAATTAGTTTTCCACAAAGGGGGGAGACCAGGAGAACAGAATCTCACACACAGTAAACATCCCGCTGTCTTTAGGACAAGAGGAACAGAATCTTATACACAGTAAACATCCCGCTGTCTTCAGGACCAGAGGAACAGAATCTTATACACAGTAAACATCCCGCTGTCTTCAGGACCAGAGGAACAGAATCTTATACACAGTAAACATCCCGCTGTCTTTAGGACCAGAGGAGCAGAATCTCACACACAGTAAACATCCCGCTGTCTTTTGGACCAGAGGAACAGAATTTTACACACAGTAAACATCCCGCTGTCTTTAGGACCAGAGGAACAGAATCTTATACACAGTAAACATCCCGCTGTCTTCAGGACCAGAGGAACAGAATCTTATACACAGTAAACATCCCGCTGTCTTCAGGACCAGAGGAACAGAATCTTATACACAGTAAACATCCCGCTGTCTTTAGGACCAGAGGAACAGAATCTCACACACAGTAAACATCCCGCTGTCTTTAGGACCAGAGGAACAGAATCTTATACACAGTAAACATCCCGCTGTCTTTAGGACCAGAGGAACAGAATCTCACACACAGTAAACATCCCGCTGTCTTTAGGATCAGAGGAACAGAATTTTACACACAGTAAACATCCCGCTGTCTTTAGGACCAGAGGAACAGAATCTTATACACAGTAAACATCCCGCTGTCTTCAGGACCAGAGGAACAGAATCTTATACACAGTAAACATCCCGCTGTCTTCAGGACCAGAGGAACAGAATCTTATACACAGTAAACATCCCGCTGTCTTCAGGACCAGAGGAACAGAATCTTATACACAGTAAACATCCCGCTGTCTTCAGGACCAGAGGAACAGAATCTTATACACAGTAAACATCCCGCTGTCTTTAGGACCAGAGGAGCAGAATCTCACACACAGTAAACATCCCGCTGTCTTTTGGACCAGAGGAACAGAATTTTACACACAGTAAACATCCCGCTGTCTTTAGGACCAGAGGAACAGAATCTTATACACAGTAAACATCCCGCTGTCTTCAGGACCAGAGGAACAGAATCTTATACACAGTAAACATCCCGCTGTCTTCAGGACCAGAGGAACAGAATCTTATACACAGTAAACATCCCGCTGTCTTTAGGACCAGAGGAACAGAATCTCACACACAGTAAACATCCCGCTGTCTTTAGGACCAGAGGAACAGAATCTTATACACAGTAAACATCCCGCTGTCTTTAGGACCAGAGGAACAGAATCTCACACACAGTAAACATCCCGCTGTCTTTAGGATCAGAGGAACAGAATTTTACACACAGTAAACATCCCGCTGTCTTTAGGACCAGAGGAACAGAATCTTATACACAGTAAACATCCCGCTGTCTTCAGGACCAGAGGAACAGAATCTTATACACAGTAAACATCCCGCTGTCTTCAGGACCAGAGGAACAGAATCTTATACACAGTAAACATCCCGCTGTCTTCAGGACCAGAGGAACAGAATCTCACACACAGTAAACATCCCGCTGTCTTTAGGACCAGAGGAACAGAATCTCACACAAACTGAAAAGGTCCCGCTGAGGCTCTCTTAGAGCAGAGGAACAGAATCTTGTGCACAAAAATGTCCAGCTGCAGCTGTCTGTAGGATCGGGGGAACAGAGACACACACGCACAGAACGCATCCCATTGCGGCTCCCTGTCCGATTCTCCGCAGGGTCCCGGGGGCCCAGGATGCCACTTACACAGAGAAACAAAAAAATCAATGGCTTAATGATCCAAAAACCGGTAATAGAAAGAAAAAAAACACGGGCTAAAATAATAAAATGTCTTTCAGCCGCGCGACTCTGCACCGCGTGTGTTAGCTCAGTCTGTCTCTGCCGCAAAACATATCGATTTATCGAGCGGCTATTTCACCCTCATCTCATTCTGTTTTCCCCCCCTTCCTTTCATTCTTTTCATCCTTCCTCCGCACCGCTGAGAGATAAGAACCGGCGCTCCCAGGTTCCCGTAGAAACAAGGACGCGATTTATTGGACGTTAGCGGGGAGCCGGAGCCAGGCCTTCCGAGGCTTAAATAATTTAGAGTTATTAACTTGGGTCACGACCAAATCAAAACTCTCACCCATCTGCCTGGGCGCGATTTATAGGCACTTACATGGCAGGGGGGCGCTTCTCACTCGCCAGAGATGCTTTACTCATTGGTCTCTCTGCCCCCGTGGGATCGGCCCGCCTGTTCCCAGCGCGCGTGTGTAATTTGCGATTAACGGACGCGGGCCTGCAGTTCTGATTTAGCCCTGACCGCTCGCCTGCCCCCGCCCCCCCCCCCGCCCCTCCTCGTTGCCGATTACGAGCGTCACCGCGAAGAAAAAAGGTTGTTAAAAACGAGGAACAACGCCGGGGGGGTTACGAATAACAAACACTGCGTCCCGTGAGGGGTCGACAAGCCTGCTGGAGCATATTATCCAATTAGAGAACGGTCGAGCTCGGCCAATCGCTGGCTGCCCCCCCCCGCGCATCCCCGGGCTCCAGTTTAACACACCAGCTGTGCGCTCTTCCTGTCGGGGACGCCGATCGAGAAGTGCCCCAAGGACACGGCAAGCGCTCCCCCGGGACGGGCCAATCAAATGTCACTTTACCCGAGCATGCTGGGTAAAAACGGCAGGCGGATTCATCGTGTTAAACTCCTCCCCCGGGATTTGAACCCACAACCCTACCGACGCGGGGAAAACGTGTTAAACAGGCGAACCCGGCGTCCAGTGGCGGCGGGGTGAGCGGGGCGCAATCAATTCTCAGCCGTCTGTTCCGGGGCTGAGTCTTCTTCTGTGATTCATTAGAGCGCTGCGCATCGGCCCACTGTACGCGCTCATAAATAAAACATGACACAAACAGCATTTCCCTAAAAACGCGAGATGGCCCGCTGAAATATTTATTGCGCTGTTATCACCTGCGACTGCGTGATGTAAGATTACATTTGAGACGGGGCTCGGCGCTCGTTGCGGCCGCTCGGAAAAAAGAAAAGCGCTGATCGACGACGGAAATGAGCAACGGGGATGAAAACAAACAAACGAGAAAGAGGGAAAACAAACGAAAACAAAGCGGCCTCCGCTGCGCACGGGTTATCAGGGCGACTCGCCGGCCTGCTCGCTCTCACGGAGGATGCTGGGAGATAGGGGGGTGTCTTCTTACAGCCAAACAGACAACAGAATTACAGGAATGAGTGAGGGAGAAAGAGAGTGAGTGTGTGTTGGGGGGGGGTGAGAGACGGAGAGGTGGAGAAAGGGAGAGTGAGACAGAGGGATGGAGAGCAGGGGTGGAGAGAGGGAGAAGCAGAGACAGAATGTTGGTGAGAGATGAGAGAGGCAGAGAGGCAGAGAGGGGGGTGAGCGATGGAGAGAGGGTGAGAGAGAGTGTTTTAGGGGGCACAGAAAGTGGGGCCCTACCACCTGGATGTGGGGGGGCCATCAAGCTTTCAGCCCTCAGACTGCAGCCTGCCTCTGACTTCAACCAACCAACCAACCAACCAATCAATCAATCAATCAATCAATCAAATTGTATGTATTGACATAGTGTCTAGATCAGTGGTCTAGCTGCCTAGGGCCTGTTCCACAAAGCAGGATTGCAGCGTTAGCCAGATAACTGCATAAAGTAAAGCCCAGAACAGCTCCTTTTACTTCAGTCCATGTTCCGTTTGGACAGGGTGCAGGTTTTAATCAGTGCAGTTATCCGTCTAACTCAGTAATCCTGCTCTGTGATACAGGCCCTTGTTCATTGCAAACTGACAAGCTTGGCTAATGGATAACATCTGTCTCCATAATGGCGCCCTGCTGTAAATAATGCAGCAGGTTAGCTGGCAGTTACAAAGTTGTTGTAATGTAACAGAAGCGTTGCTTGGTGGTTAAGCCTTAGCAGAGGTTAACACATAAAATCAGCTCAATGTTGCTCTAACGTAATGAGAGTTGTATGGTGATGCTAGCATTAGCAGAGGCTAGCCCATAAAACCACAGCAGCTGTTACAATATTGCAGTCAAACTATTTGAAGGTTATGTGTTTGCTGTTCTGTGCCACAGCAGTTAAAACGTTGTCTTAATATTACAGAAATGTTTTTTAGGGGTTATGTGTAGGTTGAGTCAGGCTCATTGACATTGCATTGTTCTTGGGTTTCTTATGTTGTTATGGTAACATTACAGCAATGTTATGGGAGATTTATTTTGTGAATTTGCTAGTTTCGCACTTGCTCTGGACCACCTGCCGTATACAGGACATACTAAATCAGGACTCCAACACAATTGTTCCAGAAAAGAGACAATGAAA
Source organism: Conger conger (assembly GCF_963514075.1). Taxonomy (NCBI): domain Eukaryota; kingdom Metazoa; phylum Chordata; class Actinopteri; order Anguilliformes; family Congridae; genus Conger; species Conger conger. Next base: position 18,654,017 of record NC_083771.1, read on the forward strand.
TTATTTATTAGTTCAATTGCACATAACCATGAACCTTAATTTTAATTCAAATTGAATTAAAAACTGCAAAAACTTTGGAATAAAAATGTTATGCTCTGGGGTTTCTAAATATGAAATATTATGCTCTGATAGTGGAGGCTTCTTAGAGCTCTAATAAGTTATATTAGCAGGTGGGGCATTTATACGTATATGTGTTCAATTACAGAAGCAGGACTCTCAGAGAAAGCAAAGAAGCTTTGCTCGTAATTAGCTGCAGTTTCCTCTGCCAGTCTAATCAGCGTTCGGCAAAACTACTAGATAAACACGCACAGCCAAGCAAATGTTACGGTCTGCAGGAAGCAAACGGACCAAGGGAAGGCAAGGAGATTTCAGAGCGAATTCGAGCCTGACTGATATGGGGTTTCTGAGACCAAAACTGATACTAAGGGGAAGAATTTGACCAATGGAGTGCATTTTTGAGCTGGATTGAATTTTCTTTTTTTCTGTGTGGACTGAGTACTGGGCAAATGTTTTTTTAAACAAATCATTTTCATGAAAGACTATTTTGTTATGATCATTATTAACATTATGTCAACCGATTTTACATTGGCCATCAATACTGCCAGTCAATTAGTGACCCATTATCATACAAGAAGCATAGCCCCTGTGCATTTGCACCTGCCAGGAAGCTTCTGTTCTGATACACCTATTCCCTAAGGTGCCAAAAGCTCTCTGGCTGGGGACATAAACATAAACATTCTTCTATGTTTAGAAATACATTTCCTGTGGGCTAAAAATACAAGAAAATGAGTAGAGCTCCAACAGTAGCCTGCTGCCGGTAATCTGTGATAAACATGCAGTGACTGAGCGGGCATTCTGTCTGAAAACGCTCTGAATCTGCCAGAGGGCGGATACAGCTACAATGCAGGGAGGAATGTGGTTAATTAAGTAATTAAACCGGATGGCCAGTTCAATGGCTTAATTAACCGCATCCTAAAATATTTGAAATGCGTGTCTGCATCCAGCATTTCAGGCATCTGCTTAACTGGAATGTATTTTTCCCTCATTTGGATTAGGGGGACAACAGATCACCTTCTTTTTTCAGTTCATGTCTTTTTTTGTAACAGAAATATATTTAAAATGACTTCCGTTATAATGATCACAGAAATCTAATCGGACGCCACCATGTTTTTGTAAATGTAAACCAAATGGTTGGAAGTTCAGAATCTCGTTACCATGGAGACAGTAGAACCATCCCTGCAAACATATCCCAATGCCAAATGTTGTGCAACAAGGTTTTTGTTGAGTGATACTTTTAAATATTGTATGACAAAGTGTAAATTAGCCTCGACAGTATTCCTCCAGCTCTGCTCTCTAACTGGGTAAACATAAAGGCAAGTAGTTATCGATAGTAAACATTCCAGGTCACATGATCCCTGGTGTTGTGTGTCGTGAGAAGTGCTGGACAAAGTCCTAGACGGGCCCATATGTCGGGTTTTAAAAACTGCACAAAGTGTATCGGTCCTATATATCGGGTACACGTTATCCTTGATAACAACAGGCTATCCATATGGTCCAAAATGTCAATATTGGCCCCATATAATGGACATCCCATATATTGGTTAAGCTCTAGTGTGATTCCCTCATGAGGTTTGTATGTAATCTCTTCTGGGGCTCTGGAAGATGAGAGAAACACAAGGTCTGGTGATAATTCTAGGCCTGGCTGTCTCTGAGATAAGGCTGCTCACAGTTGCTAACTGTTTGTGATGGGTATAAGCCTGAACACGCCGCAAAGCACCATGGGTAATTGTTTGGTTCAATTTTTCCATTGACAGATAGACAATGCGAAATGCTCCTACGGTGTAAATGGAGTGTTGCTAAATAACACTTCTGAAACATCGTGAGTCAGCTGGAATTCAGGAGCGAAAGCAGGGCTTCCCCAGAGAACCCGACTACAGTCTCACACACTCACACACTCACACATACACACACACACACACACACACACATTTTATCACTCGTTTGATACTGGCAAACTTCTTCTGCAAAGAATTTTCAGTAAAACTTATTACATGAACAGAATAATAGAATATTTATTTCTGCATGTCTAGTTCTGCATGTAAAAATGTATGTTCCTTTTCAAATTTAAAAACAGTATCTAGAATAGCCATTTGACCAAGGGCTGTTCTGAGGCCCATCCATACTCTAGAAAGGTGGCTTAACAGATACCAGCCGTGGGGCTCATCCAGGCACTAGATATGTGTGTGTGAGTCACCGCTCTCTTAGTGTAGCAGCAGTGTGTGTGTGGTTGAGTCCCGTCTCTCTTAGTGTAGCAGCAGTGTGTGTGTGGTTGAGTCCCCTCTCTCTGAGTGTAGCTGAAGTGTGTGTGTGAGTCCCCTCTCTGAGTGTAGCTGCACTGTGTGTGGTTGAGTCCCCTCTCTGAGTGTAGCTGCACAGTGTGTGGTTGAGTCCCCTCTCTCTGAGTGTAGCTGCACTGTGTGTGGTTGAGTTCCCTCTCTCTTAGTGTAGGTGAAGTGTGTGTGTGAGTCCCCTCTCTCTGAGTGTAGCTGCACTGTGTGGTTGAGTCCCCTCTCTCTGAGTGTAGCTGCACTGTGTGTGGTTGAGTCCCCTCTCTCTGAGTGTAGCTGAAGTGTGTTTGTGAGTCCCCTCTCTCTTAGTGTAGCTGCACTGTGTGTGGTTGAGTCCCCTCTCTCTGAGTGTAGCTGCACTGTGTGTGGTTGAGTCCCCTCTCTCTGAGTGTAGCTGCACTGTGTGTGGTTGAGTCCCCTCTCTCTGAGTGTAGCTGCAGTGTGTGTGTGTGCTTGAGTCCCCTCTCTCTTAGTGTAGGTGAAGTGTGTGTGTAAGTCCCCTCTCTCTGAGTGTAGCTGCACTGTGTGTGGTTGAGTCCCCTCTCTCTGAGTGTTGCTGCACTGTGTGTGTGTGAGTCCCCTCTCTCTGAGTGTAGCTGCACTGTGTGTGGTTGAGTCTCCTCTCTCTGAGTGTAGCTGCACTGTGTGTGGTTGAGTCCCCTCTCTCTGAGTGTAGCTGCAGTGTGTGTGTGGTTGAGTCCCCTCTCTCTTAGTGTAGGTGAAGTGGGTGTGTAAGTCCCCTCTCTCTGAGTGTAGCTGCACTGTGTGTGGTTGAGTCCCCTCTCTCTGAGTGTTGCTGCACTGTGTGTGTGTGTGAGTCCCCTCTCTCTGAGTGTAGCTGCACTGTGTGTGGTTGAGTCTCCTCTCTCTGAGTGTAGCAGCAGTGTGTGTGGTTGAGTCCCCTCTCTCGGAGAGTAGCAGCAGTGTGTGTGGTTGAGTCCCCTCTCTCTGAGTGTAGCTGCAGTGTGTGTGTGGTTGAGTCCCCTCTCTCTTAGTGTAGGTGAAGTGTGTGTGTGAGTCCCCTCTCTCTGAGTGTAGCTGCACTGTGTGTGGTTGAGTCCCCTCTCTCGGAGAGTAGCAGCAGTGTGTGTGGTTGAGTCCCCTCTCTCTGAGTGTAGCTGCAGTGTGTGTGTGGTTGAGTCCCCTCTCTCTTAGTGTAGGTGAAGTGTGTGTGTGAGTCTCCTCTCTCTGAGTGTAGCTGCACTGTGTGTGGTTGAGTCCCCTCTCTCTGAGTGTAGCTGAAGTGTGTTTGTGAGTCCCCTCTCTCTTAGTGTAGCTGCACTGTGTGTGGTTGAGTCCCCTCTCTCTGAGTGTAGCTGCACTGTGTGTGGTTGAGTCCCCTCTCTCTGAGTGTAGCTGCACTGTGTGTGGTTGAGTCCCCTCTCTCTGAGTGTAGCTGCAGTGTGTATGTGGTTGAGTCCCCTCTCTCGGAGAGTAGCAGCAGTGTGTGTGGTTGAGTCCCCTCTCTCTGAGTGTAGCTGCACTGTGTGTGGTTGAGTCCCCTCTCTCTGAGTGTAGCTGCAGTGTGTGTGTGGTTGAGTCCCCTCTCTCTGAGTGTAGCTGAAGTGTGTTTGTGAGTCCCCTCTCTCTTAGTGTAGCTGCACTGTGTGTGGTTGAGTCCCCTCTCTCTGAGTGTAGCTGCACTGTGTGTGGTTGAGTCCCCTCTCTCTGAGTGTAGCTGCACTGTGTGTGGTTGAGTCCCCTCTCTCTGAGTGTAGCTGCAGTGTGTATGTGGTTGAGTCCCCTCTCTCTTAGTGTAGGTGAAGTGTGTGTGTGAGTCCCCTCTCTCTGAGTGTAGCTGCACTGTGTGTGGTTGAGTCCCCTCTCTCGGAGAGTAGCAGCAGTGTGTGTGGTTGAGTCCCCTCTCTCTGAGTGTAGCTGCAGTGTGTGTGTGGTTGAGTCCCCTCTCTCTTAGTGTAGGTGAAGTGTGTGTGTGAGTCTCCTCTCTCTGAGTGTAGCTGCACTGTGTGTGGTTGAGTCCCCTCTCTCTGAGTGTAGCTGAAGTGTGTTTGTGAGTCCCCTCTCTCTTAGTGTAGCTGCACTGTGTGTGGTTGAGTCCCCTCTCTCTGAGTGTAGCTGCACTGTGTGTGGTTGAGTCCCCTCTCTCTGAGTGTAGCTGCACTGTGTGTGGTTGAGTCCCCTCTCTCTGAGTGTAGCTGCAGTGTGTATGTGGTTGAGTCCCCTCTCTCTTAGTGTAGGTGAAGTGTGTGTGTAAGTCTCCTCTCTCTGAGTGTAGCTGCACTGTGTGTGGTTGAGTCCCCTCTCTCTGAGTGTTGCTGCACTGTGTGTGGTTGAGTCCCCTCTCTCTGAGTGTTGCTGCACTGTGTGTGTGTGAGTCCCCTCTCTCTGAGTGTAGCTGCACTGTGTGTGGTTGAGTCTCCTCTCTCTGAGTGTAGCAGCAGTGTGTGTGGTTGAGTCCCCTCTCTCGGAGAGTAGCAGCAGTGTGTGTGGTTGAGTCCCCTCTCTCTGAGTGTAGCTGCACTGTGTGGTTGAGTCCCCTCTCTCTGAGTGTAGCTGCAGTGTGTGTGTGGTTGAGTCCCCTCTCTCTGAGTGTAGCTGAAGTGTGTTTGTGAGTCCCCTCTCTCTTAGTGTAGCTGCACTGTGTGTGGTTGAGTCCCCTCTCTCTGAGTGTAGCTGCACTGTGTGTGGTTGAGTCCCCTCTCTCTGAGTGTAGCTGCACTGTGTGTGGTTGAGTCCCCTCTCTCTGAGTGTAGCTGCAGTGTGTATGTGGTTGAGTCCCCTCTCTCTTAGTGTAGGTGAAGTGTGTGTGTAAGTCTCCTCTCTCTGAGTGTAGCTGCAGTGTGTGTGGTTCAGTCCCCTCTCTCTGAGTGTAGCTGCACTGTGTGTGGTTGAGTCCCCTCTCTCTGAGTGTTGCTGCACTGTGTGTGTGTGAGTCCCCTCTCTCTGAGTGTAGCTGCACTGTGTGTGGTTGAGTCCCCTCTCTCTGAGTGTAGCTGCACTGTGTGTGGTTGAGTCCCCTCTCTCTGAGTGTAGCTGCAGTGTGTATGTGGTTGAGTCCCCTCTCTCTTAGTGTAGGTGAAGTGTGTGTGTAAGTCTCCTCTCTCTGAGTGTAGCTGCAGTGTGTGTGGTTCAGTCCCCTCTCTCTGAGTGTAGCTGCACTGTGTGTGGTTGAGTCCCCTCTCTCTGAGTGTTGCTGCACTGTGTGTGTGTGAGTCCCCTCTCTCTGAGTGTAGCTGCACTGTGTGTGGTTGATTCTCCTCTCTCTGAGTGTAGCAGCAGTGTGTATGGTTGAGTCCCCTCTCTCGGAGAGTAGCAGCAGTGTGTGTGGTTGAGTCCCCTCTCTCTGAGTGTAGCTGCACTGTGTGTGGTTGAGTCCCCTCTCTCTGAGTGTAGCTGCACTGTGTGTGGTTGAGTCCCCTCTCTCTGAGTGTTGCTGCACTGTGTGTGTGTGAGTCCCCTCTCTCTGAGTGTAGCTGCACTGTGTGTGGTTGAGTCTCCTCTCTCTGAGTGTAGCAGCAGTGTGTGTGGTTGAGTCCCCTCTCTCTTAGTGTAGGTGAAGTGTGTGTGTAAGTCCCCTCTCTCTGAGTGTAGCTGCAGTGTGTGTGGTTGAGTCCCCTCTCTCTGAGTGTAGCTGCACTGTGTGTGGTTGAGTCCCCTCTCTCTGAGTGTTGCTGCACTGTGTGTGTGTGAGTCCCCTCTCTCTGAGTGTAGCTGCAGTGTGTATGTGGTTGAGTCCCCTCTCTCTTAGTGTAGGTGAAGTGTGTGTGTAAGTCTCCTCTCTCTGAGTGTAGCTGCAGTGTGTGTGGTTGAGTCCCCTCTCTCTGAGTGTAGCTGCACTGTGTGTGGTTGAGTCCCCTCTCTCTGAGTGTTGCTGCACTGTGTGTGTGTGAGTCCCCTCACTCTGAGTGTAGCTGCACTGTGTGTGGTTGAGTCTCCTCTCTCTGAGTGTAGCAGCAGTGTGTGTGGTTGAGTCCCCCCTCTCGGAGAGTAGCAGCAGTGTGTGTGGTTGAGTCCCCTCTCTCTGAGTGTAGCTGCACTGTGTGTGGTTGAGTCCCCTCTCTCTGAGTGTAGCTGCAGTGTGTTTGTGGTTGAGTCCCCTCTCTCTGAGTGTAGCTGCACTGTGTGTGGTTGAGTCCCCTCTCTCTGAGTGTAGCTGCACTGTGTGTGGTTGAGTCCCCTCTCTCGGAGAGTAGCAGCAGTGTGTGTGGTTGAGTCCCCTCTCTCTGAGTGTAGCTGCACTGTGTGTGGTTGAGTCCCCTCTCTCTGAGTGTAGCTGCACTGTGTGTGTGGTTGAGTCCCCTCTCTCTGAGAGTGGCTGCAGTTTTGTGTTCTTGGCAGTTTGCTGAGTGTCCCAGCCAATTCCCTCCCTCTGAGCTGGACTGATTGTCCTCTCATCAGCCAAACCTCGCTCTAATTAAGATCACAGAGCTCCAGAATGGTGCGGGACGGAACATTTCGGACGACAGTCAGTTTCGAAACTTCTCTCAAACACTGCAGTCGCCAAAAGCCCAACCCCCCCCCTCACTGCCCCCAACCCAAAAAAATTAATGAAACCTACTGGTAGAATGGGTCATGAAATACACGATTTCTCTGCAGCCCTTTGCCCTCAGCTTAATTATGCAGGAAAAATGCATACAGTACTTAAAGGCATTGGAAATTAATCGGCTCTACCCAAGATTCTCTATATTCCAACTGACTGCTCAGTTACATAATTGAATTGCTGATTGAGCTAAACCGAACCTTTTAATGACGGAAGACTTGCAGAGCTCAAAGTTTTAAAACCGCTTTCGGAGTGAAAAGGCCGAGCCGAAAACTTTGAGTCTGGGGTTCAGTCAGAGTGAAATACGCTGGGAGAGGAAGGAGGGATCCGGTGTCAGCTGGAGGAAGGATGAGAGGATGTGGTGCTCAGAGAGGAGGGGAGAACAAACGATTACGAAAGAAAAGAAACTGGGAGAGTTTACGCAGGTGGAGAGTGCTGAGAGAGAGATGGAGAGTGAGGGATATAGAGGAAGGAGAGGGTTGGAGAGGGAGAAAGAGAAGAGACAGAGCGATGAGAGGGAAAAGGAGCAGAAGAAGGGAGAGAGGGGAGAAGGGAAAAAGAAAGAGAGCAAGAGAGAGAGAGAGAGAGAGATAGACACAGGCAGACCACTACCACTGCAGTCATGGATGGGAGGAAGCAGAACTGTACGTTCTCACCAGCTCTCCAGAAGTACAAGGCCATCCCAGCAAAGAGCTTCCTGTGTTTATCCCCATCTCCAAAACCAGCAACAGCTCCCTTTCTATGAACAGAAAAAACTAAACTCTGCAGCAGCAGCAGCACAATACAGGAGCTCATGCCACCGACCCAGCGATCGGACAATAATTTTTCTTATTTACTGTATTATGAATTATTTGCTGCTAGTTTGTTGAATAAATGTGCTCTTCGGCATTATTATTTTTGATTGCATGCCATCTGTACATTTGCCCGTGCTTCAGCGATATACGACTTCTACCGTCGTTAATATGAGAGAGAGGGACAGAGAGTGAGAGTTTGAAAGAGAGACAGAGTGAGAGAGTTAGAGAAAGACAAAAAATGAGAGAAAGCAAGAGACGGGGGAGGCGAACAGATCGAATGCGAGAGAGAGAGAGGAAAGAAGAAAGAGAGAGGTAGAGCGAGAGGGAGAGGAACGGAGAAAGGACGGGAGAGGAAGAGGAGGTTAATGAGAAAGATGCCCAGGCTGATCCCCATTAAATGTGACGGAGAGTTCCTGCAGAGATACTGACAGGGCTCCTATAACGCAGCCAAAAACACTGAGTCCCTCTGCAGACATCCTGTCCACCATTTTACATACTGTACACTCCTGTCTTCCTCTCAGCCGGACTGCTGATTACACACCCCACACACTGTATGCTCCTATCTGCCCTTAACCGTCCGACACACACATGCACGCACACACACACACACACTCACACACACATGCACGCACACACAAATCCACGCACACAGAAATAAAGGAAGGAAAAATTGCCCAAAACGGTACATGCTTGGCACTGTGGCAGTACCCTATAGGTACATAAAATTCTACCCCTTGCCAGCAATACATAATTAATTTGTGCCATTTTTGCTTGGAAACGTACTCATTTGCGCCCAAGGAGAATAATACGGAACTTTTATGGTACATTTGGGAGGTGTACATCGCTGCAGTCCATGCACGTTGTAAGCGTGTTCCACAGGCATGTACATCCTCTGTAGATGCGTGTTGTTAACGTGTTTAGCATGCTCTGCAGGGCATGTACTTCCTCTGTAGATGCGTGTTGCAAGCGTGTTTAGCATGCGCATGTGCTTCCTCTGAAGATGCGTGTTGGAAGCGTGTTTTGCATGCTCATGTACTTCCTCTGTAGATATGTGTTGGAAGCGTGTTTTGCATGCTCATGTACTTCCTCTGTAGACGCGTTAGATGCCGGTGTTTAGCCGACATGTACTCGCGCTGTAGATATGTGTTGGAAACGTGTTTAGCAGACATGTACTCGTGTTGTAGATATGTGTTGGAAGCGTGTTTAGCAGACATGTACTCGTGTTGTAGATATGTGTAGGAAGCGTGTTTAGCAGACATGTACTCATGCTGTAGATATGTGTTGGAAGCGTGTTTAGCAGACATGTACTCGCGTTGTAGATATGTGTTGGAAGCGTGTTTAGCAGACATGTACTCGTGCTGTAGATATGTGTTGGAAGCGTGTTTAGCAGACATGTACTCGTGTTGTAGATATGTGTTGGAAGCGTGTTTAGCAGACATGTACTCGTGCTGTAGATATGTGTTGGAAGCGTGTTTAGCAGACATATAATCGTGCTGTAGATATGTGTTGGAAGCGTGTTTAGCAGTGATGTATGCGTGCTGTAGATATGTGTTGGAAGCGTGTTTAGCAGACATGTACTCGTGTTGTAGATATGTGTTGGAAGCGTGTTTAGCAGACATGTACTCGTGCTGTAGATATGTGTTGGAAGCGTGTTTAGCAGACATGTACTCATGTTGTAGATATGTGTTGGAAGCGTGTTTAGCAGACATGTACTCGTGTTGTAGATATGTGTTGGAAGCGTGTTTAGCAGACATGTAATCGTGCTGTAGATATGTGTTGGAAGCGTGTTTAGCAGACATGTACTCGTGTTGTAGATATGTGTTGGAAGCGTGTTTAGCAGACATGTAATCGTGCTGTAGATATGTGTTGGAAGCGTGTTTAGCAGACATGTACTCGTGTTGTAGATATGTGTTGGAAGCGTGTTTAGCAGACATGTAATCGTGCTGTAGATATGTGTTGGAAGCGTGTTTAGCAGACATGTATGCGTGCTGTAGATATGTGTTGGAAGCGTGTTTAGCAGTGATATACGCATACTGTAGATATGTGTTTGAAGCCTGCTTAGTGCTTAGTGGCCCCCGCCACCCCCCGGTTTTGTGCAGGTTCCCCTGTGTGGGGTCTCTTGATTGGACCAGGACCCAGGCCTGGCCTGGGTGTACCCTTTAAACCCCGGTCGTACCCGTTTAACACCCCTTCCCCAGTCATCTCCCTCCCCTGCGCTAATGATGACACTAATTAGCCAAGGGGCCTTGTCAGGAGGGAGGGGTGAAGGGGGGGGGGGTGTGCTGCAGACTAACTCCCCCTCCAAGGAGACGGGATTTCTGCTAATTACCACCAGCCAGAGGGACGAGAGCAACTGAGACACACAGAGGAGAGAGAGAGGGAGAGAGAGAGATAGAAGAGAGATAGAAGAGAGAACAAGGAGAAGAGAGAGAGTGTACTGTGGATGAGTGGAATGGGCGACCGAGAACATTAAACTAAAGGAGAAAGCTCTCATTAGGGGAATACCTGGTTGAACAGCACTCTTGCATGCTTTGCCTATATCAAGGGGGCCATTTTCCGCACCTAAATTGCTTTGGTTAAAACAATCCGTAACAGGACAAACAAGACGTATAATTGTGGGTTTCCATGGGCACCATCCCAGCGCATGAACAGTTATTGTAATTGCTCTGTCCAGTTTCACCTCGCTGACATTACCTCTGACTCTATTCAAACAGCCGGCTGCAGGAGAAGACAGGTTATTTGTCAGGGTATTTTCTCACACAGAAACCGGACTTCAGTACTGGAGTGGAGACAGGTGAGAGTGAGAGAAATCAATTGGAAAAGGTGCAGAGGGAAGATTGGTAAAAGGTAGCAAAGTGCAAAGAAATACTTTACTAAAGCAGGTGAGCTGTCTGCCTGACTGACAGGTGTGTGCGTGTGTGTGTGCGTGCCTGTGTGTGTGTTTCCTGTCTGTGCGTGTGTGTCCATGTGTGTACATGTGTGCTTGTCTGTCTCAGTGTATGTGCACGTGTGTGTGTGTGTGCGTACCTGTGTCTGTGTGTGTGTGTGTATGTGATAGCCTAACTGTATGTGTGTGTCCATGTGTGTGCATGTGTGCTTGTCTGTCTCAGTGTATGTGCACGTGTGTGTGTACATGTGTCTGTAGGAGTGGGGTGTGTGTGTGCATCCATATGTTGGAGTGTCTTGTGTGTACATGTGTGTGCGCCTGTGCGCGTGTGGGCGTCGTACTGTTAATATTCAACAAACCACCCAGAAACACATCAGACTCACTCAATTATTTATCACAGAGTAGATAAAATTGTCAAAAGCCATGCATTCTCATCATTTTCAACCCAGACCCGCTCCCCTCACAATGAATCACGGTAATTTAGAGCCCTAGCTAGTGGTAATATAATGTAATATACACCCTGCATATAAATTCTTACAAATTAGATGGTTTTCCTCACAGAGAACTGCCGATAGTGGAACATTTTTTTGTTAGATTGTATTTTTTAAGACCGCCCGCGACAAAGGAAATGTTTCATTCTGTGTAATGGAATTTATGTGCGATCAGGATGGAAGGTATCAAAATATTTTCCTTGTGGAAGAAACGACGGCTCTGTCTAGCGTCGTAGGAGTACGCACGTGCGTGCAAAATTGCCAGCTATGCAGCGACGTGCGTGATTTAAGTCCAACCGAAGCCGCTGCCATTTAACTGGAAGAGAACGGACCACGCACGGATTCGTCGATTAACATGATTTAGAAGTGAATAACGAACTAATCTAATAACACGTAATTATGCACCCATAAAGCTCTGAAATATTGAAACAAGTTCCCGTTTGTTAATTACACGTGATTTTTTCGCACCAGTTATCATCAGGTGAATAAAACTCGGTCAAATATTTATGAAACCACCCTAAGTTAGAACGCATTTAAAGGGTTGCATTCAAAATAGTCTCTGAGCTACAGAGTGTTCTGTATTCGTCTCCATCCGCCACTTGCGAGAGCTATCTCTGAGCTCATTTACCCAAAATCAAATTGGCATCTCCCAATAAAACTCTGTGAACCTCGGTAACCATTGGCTGCTTTGCGAATCCAATCTACCCTCTCTAGAGACAATTAGACCTTCTCCTCCCGATGTGGAGCAAAACGATGATTCATTGTCTGAGGAGCGGAGGTGCATCTGAACAGTACCCCCCTTAAAAACTAGCTAGGGCATTTCATGAGCCATTATTACCATTTTATTTGCGTCATACGCAGTAAAGTTTTCTGCGTTAAACCAACTCATACGTAGTACGCTCGCTTACCACTTTATTAGGCAGACCTGTACACCGGCTTGTTAATGCAAATATTTAATCAGCCAATCTTCAGAAACAGACCGTAACTTCAATTCAGTAGTTAGCTAGTCATGGAAAACTCAAGCAAATGGAAAAAGTAGTTGCTAAAACTACACACTGGTAATACAGAGCCCTCCATAATGTTTGGGACAAAGACCCATAATTTATTTATATGTCTCTGTACTCCACAATTTGATATTTGCAATAAAAAAGAAATCACATGTGGTTAAAGTGCACATTACAATTACAGCAGTATTTATACAAGTCGCTTTATGCGTCGTTTTTACAAGTATTTTGTTGCATATCCTTTGCATGCCATGACTTCCAGATGTCTGTGACCTATCGACATCATCAGGGTTTGGATATATTATTTTCAGGTTGTCCTACAAGCGAAACTAAAACCCTTTGCATTTGAATAGATCTCTATGGGCATTGGGGGGTGGGATTCAGATTCAGCGGTAAATTATGCTGATACAATATAGAACACATTTGCTGGCTAAATGGCTTTAAGTCAACAAGGGTCCAAGGTATCAAACCACCGTGCTGCTGCCAGATATACAGAACATACAAAAATAATTGTTTCTCCTGAATATTGTTTTCCATTGAGTTCAAAAGAAATATGATTCTGGAGAAACAATTATGGCATGTGAATGCCCTTTATTAAAATCATTCATTTATTATACAAAATGCCAATTGTGGTGTACAGAGACAAATAAATATAAATAAATACTGTAAAGATGGGCCATTGTCCCAGATGTAATGGAGGGCACTGTATGTGATGGAATGTTCAACAAGTCGATCTGAGAAACGCTTGAGTGAGGATGGGAGAGAAAAGCTCAGAATGCACGCAATGCAACCATGTACATTGATGTAGGCCTTAAAAAAGATATACTTTTGTAGTATGTTATTCATATTGGTAATATTTAAATAAATAACTAAACTAAAATAATGCTGAGAATCATTATAACCCTTACAGTTTAGAACATCCTGTTTGGCTTGTAATGATTCCAAAATGTTGTCGTTTTGTGATGAAAATAGTTTTGTTCTGCAAACTGTTGGTTGGGATGGGGTTTCTGTATGGGTAAAGCCTGCCTGTTTTTTTTTTTTGTTGACTGGTCAAACACAGAGCGAGCGCTGTTCATTAAACTGTAAGATGTAACTTTAGCGTAATGAGCATGAAGGCACTGATCATGGATATGATGTGCCTGGGCTGAAGAACTGTAGAGCTGTGTACGAGCATGTGCATGGGGTTGCATTACAGTGCCCGTGTGGAGGGCCGGAATCTGCCTTTGAGCAGTGTGTGTGTGTGTGTGTGCATGCGTGCGTGTGTGTGTGCGTGAGTGTGTGTGTGTGTGTGTGTGTGAGTGTGAGTGTGTGTGTGTGTGTGAGTACGCATGTGTATATGCATGTTAGAATGTATGTGAGTGTGTTATGTGTGTGTACCTGCTGGGTTCAATACATAATACTGTAAAGCAGTATTGCACAGAAGCTCTGCATGATTACAGACAGGTGCATAAACATACACTCCCACACATGCATGCACACATACCGAAATGGACACATGCACACACCCACACAGAAACACACGCGCGCGCACGGTTACACACATACAAACACACATACCAAAATGGGCACACACACACACATGCACACATGCTCACACATACAAACACACATACCCACATGGGCACACACACACACACACACACACTAACTGCACTTCCCGTCAGGTTGTGGTCATTAATCTCTTGTCTGCACCCTCCCTCCTCAGCAACCCCCCCCCCCCCCTCCTCACCCTCGCACCCCTGCCCCCATGTCTAGGCTCAAAATCAGTCACGCTTGGGGAGAAATAAATAATACAAAAGTAAATAAATAAATAAACAAAAAGACCCAGGGTAACAAAGGCTCTGCCTTGAGATGAACATGACGGATCTGCGTTTCCCGCTAATCACTCCATTACAGCCTCCTGATCGATGGCACAGACAGGGACGGCGGGCAGATTGCACCGGGGTCTTCAGACATATGCATCCTCTCCACAAAAAGAATAATAATAATCATAATAATAATAGTCAGAAAAACACAGAATCACCTTGCATACGTTTCCTACAGATGGGGGACGGGTAAAGACGTCGCACCTACTTAATCACCGGCGGCCATATGCACCGAGGCACTCTCAGCAGCTCCTCTGCTGGGATTCATTTAACAGCCATCTTTCTTTATCCGTCTTTCTTCCTTTTTTATTTACACCCCCCCCCCCCCCCGATAAGATTTATTGTCTCATTTCCAGGGCAAGTTCTTTAAATGTCGTTTCGCTGACTTCCACAGAGTTGGACAGAAGTTTGCTTTCACGGTAATATATTTCTCAAATGAGGTTTTCTGCCACTATCCTCTGTGCTCTAACATTTTTTCCTTTGTCATTTTTAATATGTTTAACATCGTGCCGAGTTTGATTCATGCCACCTGACATGGTCGGGGTGTTTATGTCTGTGAATCGCATGATGCATTGCTACTCACTGTGTTCTCTTTAAGGAAACCAGGCATTAGGTACGCCTTAGCGATAGGAAAAGAGCGAGCATTGTGTGCAGAATGCCGTGTTCTCGTCATTGTGTAATGTTATATTACACAGAGCATTACTTACGACATGTTCCGGACTTAGCCCTCCGGGTTGGCCCGTTATCTTTTGAGATGAGATTCATTCTGTTACAGTATTGTGAAGCATGCATGGTTTGGCGCATGCAGGGCCACAGCACAGTGTGATCTCACTGAAGGGAACCACAGCGAGACGTGGGAAAGGCACATACACAGCTCCGCTGTAGTTTCTGTGAAATTTCAGTTTGAGTTTGGTGTGATGCCGTTTGGTAGCAATGCCAAAGTGAAAGGGTGTATCCGCAGTTATCCTTCTGTCACACACATGCAATGTACCACTGTTACGATCTCCCTTTTCTGCAATTTCCTGTCACTGCAAATTCCTGTTTCTTCAATTTCCTGCTGCTACAATTTCCTGCTGCTACAGTTTCCTGCTGCTACAGTTTCCTGCTGCTACAGTTTCCTGCTGCTACAGTTTCCTGCTGCTACAGTTTCCTGTTGCTGCAGTTTCCTGTTGCCGCTGTGCAGGTTGGGTAGTCTTTAAGCGGCCACGAGGGCTCCCCCAGAACCAGGCAGGTCCCTGCAGCAGCAGCAGTAGCAGCGGGCCGCAGCTGAAGTAGCCATGTTTATGTGCCTCCATTCTGGCTCGGCCTCATAACTGTACTTAACTTGCCAAGAGAGGCTCATTTTTCCCCAGCCCTGGCAGTGTGACGAATGGGGGAATCAATCAATGTGTGCCAAGTGGTAAAAGTACCTTTAAAGTCATTGAACAAAGTATAGCGCTACGCTCCGCTGGAGCCACGGCCCAGCGACGACAGGCAGGCCGAACACAGCCATGCAGGAAGTAACCATAGATATGAAACATCCAGGTTTCAGCTAATAGATGTAATAATCATAATAATAAAAACGGCTGGCACCCTTTTCAGGTATTTGCTCCAAGTGCAGTGATTTACTGACAGGGTACTTTAATTGCTTGACGGTGTAATTGAAATCTGAGAGCAATAAAATCTGAGAGCGCGCAATTAGTGGGCCATAGTAGGCTTTCTCCCAGCTGAAAAGAGTGCACTTTTTTTGAGAACGAGAGGCCTTTCTCTAAATGCGTTTCATTCACATGGAGTATATTAATCACAGCAAAGTTACTCTTAATCTTAGCCTAGCCACACAGCTCTCCTCCATTTTGCAAAAGGGCTTTCAGCCCCTGTTAATTTCCCAAGTTTTTTTTGTATTTTTATTAAGTTAGGTGTCAGTCGTGCTTGTGTAGCTGTGCCAGTAGTGTTTGCCCGGATCCATTACTTACTGAGACCCGCAATGCAGTTAGATTAAATACGGGCATAAACAAATACAGTTTTACCCTCCCAAGATCGTCTGGGATTTTCAACACCAAAAAGGCCCTTCCAGTTAGTTAACTTATCTAACCTGTTGCAGCAGGTGAAATCTATATGATTGAAGGGTGTTCTGCCCAAAAAATGTATTCACAATTATAAATAATGAATAATAATGGTACTTTACCCTGCTCAATTCTTTCGACACATTACAGGGAGTAAAAAGAGAAGAAAATCCATAAGATGAGGTTGATGTATTTTACATTCTTGTTAGTGACATGGTGTGTGAAATATAACATGAGGGTTTTATAAGGTGTGAAGTATAACACACACGTTTTTTTAATTTGTGAAGTATAACACACAGGTTTTATACCAGGTGAAGTATAACACACAGGTTTTATACCAGGTGAACACACAGGTTTTATACCAGGTGAAGTATAACACACAGGTCTTATACCAGGTGAAGTATAACACACAGGTCTTATACCAGGTGAAGTATAACACACAGGTCTTATACCAGGTGAAGTATAACACACAGGTCTTATACCAGGTGAACACACAGGTTTTATACCAGGTGAAGTATAACACAGGTTTTATACCAGGTGAAGTATAACACAGGTTTTATACCAGGTGAAGTATAACACACAGGTTTTATACCAGGTGAAGTATAACACCAGGTTTTATACCAGGTGAAGTATAACACCAGGTTTTATACCAGGTGAAGCATAACACCATGTTTTATACCAGGTGAAGTATAACACCAGGCTTTATACCAGGTGAAGTATAACACACAGGTTTTATACCAGGTGAACACACAGGTTTTATACCAGGTGAAGTATAACACACAGGTTTTATACCAGGTGAAGTATAACACACAGGTTTTATACCAGGTGAACACACAGGTTTTATACCAGGTGAAGTATAACACACAGGTGTTATACCAGATGAACACACAGGTTTTATACCAGGTGAACACACAGGTGTTATACCAGGTGAAGTATAACACACAGGTTTTATACCAGGTGAACACACAGGTTTTATACCAGGTGAACACACAGGTTTTATACCAGGTGAAGTATAACACACAGGTTTTATACCAGGTGAACACACAGGTTTTATACCAGGTGAAGTATAACACACAGGTTTTATACCAGGTGAACACACAGGTTTTATACCAGGTGAAGTATAATACCAGGATTTATTCCAGGTGAAGTATAACACACAGGTTCTATACCAGGTGAAGTATAACACAGGTTTTATACCAGGTGAAGTATAACACAGGTTTTATACCAGGTGAAGTATAACACACAGGTTTTATACCAGGTGAAGTATAACACCAGGTTTTATACCAGGTGAAGTATAACACCAGGTTTTATACCAGGTGAAGCATAACACCATGTTTTATACCAGGTGAAGTATAACACCAGGCTTTATACCAGGTGAAGTATAACACACAGGTTTTATACCAGGTGAACACACAGGTTTTATACCAGGTGAAGTATAACACACAGGTTTTATACCAGGTGAAGTATAACACACAGGTTTTATACCAGGTGAACACACAGGTTTTATACCAGGTGAAGTATAACACACAGGTGTTATACCAGATGAACACACAGGTTTTATACCAGGTGAACACACAGGTGTTATACCAGGTGAAGTATAACACACAGGTTTTATACCAGGTGAACACACAGGTTTTATACCAGGTGAACACACAGGTTTTATACCAGGTGAAGTATAACACACAGGTTTTATACCAGGTGAACACACAGGTTTTATACCAGGTGAAGTATAACACACAGGTTTTATACCAGGTGAACACACAGGTTTTATACCAGGTGAAGTATAACACACAGGTGTTATACCAGGTGAACACACAGGTTTTATACCAGGTGAACACACAGGTTTTATACCAGGTGAAGTATAACACACAGGTGTTATACCAGGTGAACACACAGGTTTTATACCAGGTGAACACACAGGTTTTATACCAGGTGAAGTATAACACACAGGTTTTATACCAGGTGAAGTATAACACACAGGTTTTATACCAGGTGAAATATAACACACAGGTTTTATACCAGGTGAACACACAGGTTTTATACCAGGTGAACACACAGGTTTTATACCAGGTGAAGTATAACACACAGGTTTTATACCAGGTCAAGTATAACACACAGGTTTTATACCAGGTGAAATATAACACACAGGTTTTATACCAGGTGAACACACAGGTTTTATACCAGGTGAAGTATAACACACAGGTTTTATACCAGGTGAAGTATAACACACAAGTTTTATACCAGGTGAAATATAACACACAGGTTTTATACCAGGTGAACACCCAGGTGTGATGAGTTATGAAGTGCGGGGGTTTTGAGGCGGGCTCGATGCAGGCGGGGCTGTGCAGGTGACAGAAAGTTGTCAGTGACGGAGCGCTCGTTGGGTAGTGGTGGGAGCCTCCCCGGGTTCCGCCAGCTGCAGTGTGGCGGGTGGCGGGTGTGGAGGGGGGGCGGGGGGGATTGATTTGGGCTGCGGGTGCTCGCGGGACCTGGCAGATCCATTTCTCCGGGCCGGGCGTGCGCCAGGGGCCCGGGATTGATGTCGGTACGCCAACATTTCCATCTTTTTCACATCATCGGGCCAATTTGTTTGAGCGCCCGCTGCAGCCCCAACCGAATCAGACCTCTGGGTGTGCCACGGTGCAGGTGCAGGGCGTGGGCAGGGAGAGGCGTAATCACCGTCCCGCTCTGTGACATAGACCCCTGCCCCCCGAATCTACGTCCACAGAACAGCTTTCGCCTTCTGTCACCCCTGGCAGACTTGTTGGGAGGGAATGAGGGAAATCAGGGGTGTACGCTTGGATAAACGAGAGATGAGTCTGGCTTCGTGAATATCGTCGTTATCATGGCTTCCGAGGAGAGGGAGAGCGACCGTTCACTGCACGGAGAATGATGTGGTAAAAATCCCTAACCACGGGAACGTCCTCCCAATGAAATAACAAAAGAACAGAATTTGAGGACTTCAGCGGAGAACGGAGAGAGACAGAGAGAGGCAGATGAGAGGGAGGGGGACGGTGTGCAGAATAGCAGAGCTTGTTTAATTCATCAAAACCAGCCTAACAGAGAGCTCTAGTGTTAAACTTTTATGGAAAGTGCCATAAAGTCCTGATATAACATGGTGAAGAGAGGGGAAAGGGGGGGTGGAACAGCAGTGAACAGGGCCCTGACCAGGCTGCAGCCTTATCAGATTGCGCCAATTGCCCGGTGCCCTCAATTGGCCGGCTCCCTGATAGGCCGGCTCGTCTGATTGGCTGGTCGATCTGACAGGCCCGTGGGCCGTTTCAGAGCTTTAATGGTTACCAGATGACAGGATGAAGAAGCCTTCCAAGGTTCCTGTTTCAGCAACAGACAGGTCGCACTTCACAAACGGCCCATGTGGCTGAACCGCGGGCATGAGGTGTTGTAAAACACGGGCAGGGAGCTCTGAGCGGTGAGGGGCGCTCACATTCCGCTCTTCACTCTCTGAGTGATTCTGCAGACGCCCTTAACGTGGCGGAAAGACACGGCAGCAACAGGCTGCATGCTGGGAAGTGTCTGTGCCATCTGCCCGCCGAATCTCACTCTGTTCCCGTTACCCCACGAAGCTCGCTCTCCCCCCGTTACCCCACGAAGCTCCTCTCCCCCCGTTACCCCACGAAGCTCCTCTCTCTCCCCGTTACCCCACGAAGCTCCTCTCTCTCCCCGTTACCCCACGAAGCTCCTCTCTCTCGCCCGGTTACCGCGCCGACGCTCGCTCTCCCCCGTTACCGCGCCGACGCCTCATCTCCCCGGCGCCGCTCCATGGCCTCCATTAGGCGCGGCGAGGCCATGCATCTCTGGCGATCATTTACTCGCCGAGGCAATTAGGGGGCCCCCCGACGCCGCGGCGGGGGGAGGGCCGGGCCCGCGTTTTAATCACTGGCAGTAATTAGTTTCTCCAAACTGTATCATTAGCTATCTGTCCCACCACGTCTTCTCAGCAAGCCCCCGAAGAGATGACGGGAAAAAAGCATCATCCGGACAGCGAAGGATCCGGGAGACGCCACGTTCCCGTCCGGAAACATTACAAGGTTGTCCCGCCAGAGCCTGATCCATCACGGCGACCCCCCGCACCCCCGCTTTGCCACGCACTCGTTTTTTTCACCTCTGACGCTGCGACACTGATTCATAATCGCACGCCGCTCCAAGTGCAGCCTTGCCAAAGTTGCGCAAGCGACTCAGTTTGGCCCATTTTTAACTTGAGTTTAGGGGATTAGAGAAAGGGGGGGGGGGAGGGGGTTGAAACTGGACATCATCGCACTTTGTCTCCAAAAAGGGGGCTCGGAGGTCAAAGGTCAAGGTTCTTCCCAAAAACCTATTTCAGCTGAGACCATACCACACCTTTCCCTGGGGTTTCATTTCAAAAAGATAAAGAGAATATTAAAGAGAGATCAAATTTTAGCAAAGCTCGAGTTTCGTATCATGTAGGATATACACTCTGTGAGCAGTGAGCACTCTATTAGGTATTTATTAGACTTATTTATTTGACTTATTGCTCTTTTGCTGCTGAAGCCTATCCACTAAGAGGTTTGATGTGTTGTGTGTTCAGAGATGCTCTTCTGCATACCACTGTTGTAATGTGTGGTTATTTGCTTCACTGTCGCCTTCCTCTCAGCTTTGACCAGCCTGGCCCTTCTCCTCTGACCTCTATCAATAACAACAAGTTTTTTGTTTTTCGCACCATTCTCTGCAATCTCTATAGACTGTTCTGTGCATGAAAGACATCACCAGTTTCTGAGATACTCTAACCACCTTGTCTGGCACCAACAATAATTTTATGGTCAAAGTCACTTAGATCAAATTTCTTCCCCAATTTTTTCTCTTCAGAAAGGCTTCCATTTCATTTGCCTAATTCACAGAAAAACAAGAGGGGAGATCGAAGGCAAGACTGGAAAGAACACACTAGTGCAGGGGTCAGCAACCCTGGTCCTGGAGAGCCACGGGGTGTGCTAGCTTTGTTGTTACTCAGCCCTTAATTGATCAATTGAAGCAATCGATTAGTCAGTTAACTGGCTCACCTGGTTTCTTGGGTATGAATCAGTTGCTGGTATTAAGGCGAAAACAAAAACCAGCACACCCTGTGGCTCTCCAGGACCAGGGTTGCCGACCCCTGCACTAGTGGCACACACACACGCACCACATCATCAAGAGGTTCAGCTGTTTTTCAGACCAAATGTCAGAATGGGGCAGAAATGTCATCTAAGTGACATTGACTGTGGAATGATTGTTGGTGCCTGACAGGGTGCATGCACAACAGTATCTAGAGTCTAGAATGGTGCAAATAACAAAGAACATCCAGTGAGCAGCAGTTTTGAGGGCAAAAACGTGTCGTTAATGAGAGAGGTCAGAGGAGAAGGGCCAGACTGGTCAAAGCTGACAGGAAGGTGACAGTAGCTGAAATAACCACACATTATAACAGTGTTATGCAGAAGAGTATCTCTAATTAAGTCTAATTAATACCTAATAAAGTGCTCACTGAGTGTACACATTTCATCATGTTCAGTTGACTTCAGTGTGCTTGACTGTTTAGATTTGTTTGTTCTTGTTCAGCCCAAAAACTAGCTCTCCTCTTGATTGATGTTGGGTCAAGTGGTGTCCAGCTAACCACCCCTAACCGTAACAACTAAACCAGGCAGAGGGGGAACAACTTTTCAGAAGGACTAATATGCTGCCCCGGTTTTAGAGCAAAATACCACAAGCAATTATCCTGCGTTGGTTTGTTGAACACAGCAAACAAAGCGAGTTGGACATACTCAGTGAATTCTGTTGGTGCAGAGATCTACCGGGTAAAATACCATATTTTTTTCATAATGGATGAGCAAATGAGCAAGCAAACCATGCGTGAGACAGCCGAACAGGAGGGTATTTTAGGAAGCAAACCGCAGAGCATGTTAGCCCTCGCTAACTGAGCTGGGCTGTTGCAAGCAGGGATTTTTGGGACAGCCTACCCAAGTTAAGACCCAGGGACCCAGGGATGTTTTGGTCTGCGCTTCCCAAGCATTTTTCAAATGACACTCACAAGGGTCAGTTAAGCGCCATGTCCTTTCTTGTTTTAGTTTTTTTTCTGGGGTTTATTTTTAAAAACTTAAAAAACATTTTTTTTATCTGAAATTCCATTAAGATATGCATTTTAAATGATAACTGCCAGTTTGCCAGAGAGCAAAAAGCTTAAGATTAATCTCTCTCATCTTCCTGGTACTGTGCCGTGTCAAAAGGAAAGGCAAAACACAGGTCACTGAAAAGCAGATGTATACTGTCGGTCTATGGTGACATGATGGAAGCTAAATTATGATATTGATATTGTTCGATTATCGCCTCTTAACTGACGCACATATTTACAGATGAGAGTGAATCCTGTGAGTCTAAAGATACAGCAAAAGTAATGTGCCTGAAAATGTGTAATTGTGTAAGATAATCTTTCTCTCGATGAAAATTGATGCTCTGGAATTGCTTTTGCCTAAAAGGTTAAAGTATATTTAAATAATTTCCCTTCATATCAATCTCATGTGAAAGCAGTTGATTGGCCTTCTCTGGTACTGAAGTGATGATGAATATCATTTTAATTGGTTTAAAGCTTTTTGAAATATGATTAATGAAATCATAAGTTCCTTTCAAATGACACATTCAGATATCCAGCTGTTCTACATGAAAACCAAAACTCAGTCCAAAGGAATTATCACTACTTCATTTCAAATGTTTTGTAAGCCGATGATGTTTTAATAAAAAAAACAAAAATAATAATATAAGACCTTTGCAGGGTATTTGTCAAAAATGTGTTATTACTTAACACGGGTCTTCTCTTTGACGTGACGCAGGATTTAAAACACGCTAAAAGTGACATAGACGCAGTACAAAATAACAGGCCGGGGAAATCCTGTTGTGCTTGATATCTCAGAAATGGCTGTAACATTACCCGCACACAACACCCCTGCTGTCTCAGCGCAGAGACCCCGCGCGGCCGTCCGTGGTGCCGATGTTAAGAGGCCGGAGTTTGGGCACGGCGGGGAAGGCGTGGAAGGATCCGGAACCCCGTCCGGAGCCCATCGATCGGCGCCCGGCCGCAGCTGGGGCAGATTGCGATTGAGAAGCGACCTGTAATGCAATTACTGCCCGGTCCGAGGCCGGGGCGGCCATCAATTATTAAAAGCCGCTCGGACTGCCCCTCCTCCCCGCCCCCCACCCCCCGCCGCTCCGCCCGCTCCCGCTACGCCAGCGGCCGGGCTAGCCGCCGCGCCGGGGAACGGGATTACCTGAAGAACAGACGCTGGAAAGAGCACCCTGCTGGATGAAGGTTAGGGAACGGGCGAGGCGTGGGCGCGGGGCGGGGGGAAGCGGCTCTCAGGCGGGCGAGGCGTGGGCGCGGGGGGTGATGCGGCTCTCAGGCCGGCGAGGCGTGGGCGCGGGGCGGGGGGAAGCGGCTCTCAGGCCGGCGGGCGTGTGCGGGGCTGTTCGCACGCTGCGGCTGAACCGGTGACAGCTGCATTAATCAGAGCCGCGCCGGCAGCCCTGGCCTTGGTCAAGCGCTGCGCTGAGGAGCTGGCCTACATTCACACAGGAGCGCCCGCCGTCAGATGACTGCGGTGATATTTTACTCCCCCGACCGCGACACCCCCCCCACAGCTCCCTGCTCTCAGACCGCACCGTGCGCCCCTTACCTCCACAGTACTGCTCCCCCTCACCCCCCACCTCCACAGTACTGCTCCCCCTCACCCCCCACCTCCACAGTACTGCTCCCCCTCACCCCCCACCTCCACAGTACTGCTCCCCCTCACCCCCCACCTCCACAGTACTGCTCCCCCTCACCCCTCACCTCCACAGTACTGCTCCCCCTCACCCCTCACCTCCACAGTACTGCTCCCCCTCACCCCCCACCCCTCACCTCCACAGTACTGCTCCCCCTCACCCCCCACCCCCCACCTCCACAGTACTGCACCCCCTCACCCCCCACCCCTCACCTCCACAGTACTGCTCCCCCTCACCCCTCACCCCTCACCTCCACAGTACTGCTCCCCCTCACCCCCCACCCCCCACCTCCACAGTACTGCTCCCCCTCACCCCCCACCCCCCACCTCCACAGTACTGCTCCCCCTCACCCCTCACCCCTCACCTCCACAGTACTGCTCCCCCTCACCCCCCACCCCCCACCTCCACAGTACTGCTCCCCCTCACCCCCCACCCCCCACCTCCACAGTACTGCACCCCCTCACCCCCTCACCCCCCATCTCCACAGTACTGCTCCCCCTCACCCCCCACCCCTCACCCCCCACCTCCACAGTACTGCTCCCCCTCACCCCCCACCTCCACAGTACTGCTCCCCCTCACCCCCCACCTCCACAGTACTGCTCCCCCTCACCCCTTACCTCCACAGTACTGCTCCCCCTCACCCCCCATCTCCACAGTACCCCACACCCCCCACCCCTCACCCCCCACCTCCACAGTAACACACACCCCACACCTCTCAACCCCCACCTCCGCAGGAAGCGCTTAGCAGTTAGCGCTTAGCGCTTAGCGCTCAGCTTTTAGCGGTATCGGGCGTGGCTGGGAGTTCGAAGCAGAAGCCGTGGAAGTTGGTCGCACCGATGATCGATGGCAGGGATTTGTTTATCTCTTTTCATGGCCGGTGCGCTATCTTAGAGGTTGGGTTAGTGCAAAAAACGCTGTCCCATAAGTCCTCCGGATGGGCTGCAACATGAAGACACCACGTGCCTCCTATCCAAACCTAATCCCCCCTCTCTCCCTCTTTCTCTCAAGGCTGTGCCTTTGTACCCGACTGTTTCCATCCCTCCATCCCTTTTTCTCATTGTGTTCCCCCCTTCATCACCATCCTTCCTCTCTCTGAGCTGACTGTGCTCGATTAGGTAAAATGTATCACTTTCCACACGTCTGTACTGTTGAGACTGCAAGAATTTCCTCTGGCTGAGAGTGACGAGACTGTGTGTAAATGTGTGGGTGCTCATCTGAGTACTCAGAGAGGCCAAACGCACAGTCAAGCAGGAGGGCCTGCGTGATGGAAATGGGTGTGCGCATGTGTGTGTGTGTGAGTGTTTTTGGCTGTGTGCTTATGTGCTGGTGCGAGTGTGTGTGTATGGTATGAGTGTGTGTGTGTGTGTGTGTGTGTGTGTGCATGTGTATGGTGTGTGTGTATGTTGTGAGTGTGTGCGTGTGTGTTTCTGTGTGTGTGGTAGGAGTGTGTGGGTGTGTGTGTGTGCACGCGTGCTTGGTGTGTGTGTACTGTGTGGTGTGCATGTGTGTCTGTGTGTGACGCACTGGACAGAGTGTGTACCTCTCAGCGCAGTGTTCTATTGCATGGCTCGATGGCACCCGTGTGTCTGCCGCCCCCCTCCCCCCCCCCCCCTCATTCTGCACTCTTACCACTTCAAATCAATGAGGAGAGGAGCTCTGCTGGAGGAGGGGTCCTTCACAGCCACACGTCCTACTAAAGCAGTCTATTACACGAGTGTGTGACACACATCTGCACATACGTCAAGCACATCGCGGCCGGGTCACACCTGGGGTGAGGGTTCCTCCGGCCGACCCTGCTAGCGGTAGCAAGTCCTGTTACGCTCGGAGGCCGTCTGCAGGTTCTTGTGTCTGCCATACCTTTTTCCCAGCTGTGTGCTGCACGTCTCCGACCTACCTAAGCCCCTAATGCTCGTGGCCTTATGGCGCTCTGTCACCCCATCCCCCCTCTCTCATCTCCCCTTCTCAGGATTGGGCCGCTCTGGATCCAGACGCGGGCAGTTGGGTGAGTCTCCTGGCACAGGGCCGGACCCCCCGCCCCCCGCCCTCCCCTCCTGTACTGCTAAACAGGCGCCGTGCCAAAATCAATAAACCGCTCAGATGCATCAAACTGCAGTGAGAGTCTGAGCCTGCCAAAGTTATAATTAATATTATGTACGTAGCAGCATGAAGAGGTGTGGAGCAGACCACGGTGGTGTGGAGTGGTACAAAGCCACACGGAGCAGTATGAAGCACTGAGGAGTGGTATTATGAAGTAGTATGGAGTGGTACAGAGTGGTACAGAGTGATACGGAGAGGTACAGAGTGGTACAGAGTGATACGGAGAGGTATATAGTGGTACAGAGTGGTACAGAGAGGTACAGAGTGGTACAGACAGGTACAGAGTGGTACAGACAGGTACAGAGTGGTACAGAGTGGTACAGAGAGGTACAGAGTGGTACAGAGAGGTACAGAGTTGTACAGAGAGGTACATAGAGGTACAGAGTTGTACAGAGTGGTACAGAGTGGTACAGAGAGGTACAGAGAGGTACAGAGTGGTACAGAGAGGTACAGAGAGGTACAGAGTGGTACAGAGAGGTACAGAGTGGTACAGAGTGCTACAGAGCATTATAAGTTTGTCACAAGGCAGTTATGGCTATCTGTCCAAACCAGTCATGGAAACGCATTACAGCTTATGTCAAAACTCATAATACTGTATGCTATACATTTTCTGAAACAGATTCTAAAGAACTGTGTTATAATATTTTTACAATTTTTTTGCTGAATGTATTACATCAGTATTCTGACATTGTTCCTAAACTGTAATATACTGTTATGTCACACTTATAAATATAACAGTCAGTCTAAACTTGTAGACTTCATGGCAGGGCCGCCAAATCCTGTCAGTTTTTTTCATAATCAACAGCTAGGTTCTACAGTAGATCCCTTGTTAAGCTGTATTAGTAAAAATGAGGTGTGCCAAATTATGGATGAAATGAATGCCTACAGGACAGTAGATCACCAAGGACAGAGCTGGGCAGCCCTGCTTTATGGTGTGCAGTTCAAGCCAGGCCATATTTTCTATTTATTAATTATAAAAAGCCAATTTGTGGTCCACAGGAGAAGTGATTGGTTGGAGGTAGCTCAAGTTCAAACCGAGCCCACGGCCTTTTTGTGACAGATTTATAAACCTCTTCTCGGTGCAATCAGAAAAGGTCTCAGAGAAAACACTCAACACAACCCCCTCTAATGCAACCCGCAACTGTCTGAGAGTTCTGCACCGGGCACTGAGGAAGAGGAAGAGGAAGATGAAGATGAAGGGGTGACATGGCTCAGGCAGTAAGAGCAGTCGTCTGGCAGTCGGAGGGTTGCCGGTTCGATCCCCCGTCCGGGCTGTGTCGAAGTGTCCCTGAGCAAGACACCTAACCCCCAAATGCTCCTGACGAGCTGGTCGGCGCCTCGCATGGTAGCCAATCGTCGTTGGTGTGTGAGTGTGTGTATGAATGGGTGAATGGAGAAGCATCAATTGTACAGCGCTTTGGATAAAGGCGCTATATAAATGCCGACCATTACCAGAAGGAGATGAGGGCCAGGGCTGAGTGGAGCAGGGGGGGGGGGGGGGTAAGATACCTGGAACAAGAGTATATGATACTGTATGCAGTACTGAGCAGAAGTCCTAGGCACATATAAAAAAATGTTTAAGATGCTTTCAAAAATAATAAAATGAGCAGCTTCAATATCACATAATTCTTCAATAAAGAGCAGTGAATGGTTAAAAACTGAATCAAATCAATATTTGTTGTGACCCCCCTTCACCTTTAAAACTGCAACAATTCTCTCTGGTACACTTCCTGCAGTTTTATAAACAATCAGCTCGTAGGTTGTTGCATGTTGGAGAACTTGGCAGAACAAAGTGCAGACTTTGGCTGTCTCGCTTGCATTAGACTCTGCAGGTAATCCCGGACAGCTTTGATCAAGTCTTGATCTGTAGTTTAATATGTTACTTTATTTGGCGAAATACAAAAAGAATCTCTGTAATATATAGCTTTTTTTTGAGAGATCTCAAATTTGTTTGGAAATCTCAAATTTGTTATTTTCTACTGACACACAAATATACAAAAAAAAGATATTAAATGATATAGGGTGCCTAAGACTTTTGCACAGTACTGTTTATCAAAAAGAGAAGTCTGGAGCACATGCAGAACTGATGCGCTTTGATGCTACAGCATCTTCATCAGTCATAACGTGTGTAAACATAACACACCAGCAGTGCTGTACGTCCGCTGAACGGCACACAGCCCGCGTATCTGAGAAACCTCGGTCTGACAAAGCGTCTCCTGACTCTCGTAGCCTCAGTGAGACTTCATCATTGACAGATGAGAGACAGCGAGAGATAGAGCCATCAAACAAAATGGACTCATCTGAAGGAGATATTCAGGGACGCTTGTGTACTGAACCACCCAGCAGAAAACCAAAGCTATAAAAGTTGACTTGAACAAATTGATGTGGAACGCAGAGACAAATATTTTTCGCGGTCCAGGAAAAGCCCGGAATAAGACGATTCTTCCGGTCGATGGCGTCTCCGGGCAGAAAGATCCACATAGGTCACTGTGTACATTTTTTACAAAGAACATTGGTGATCCTACGTACCCTTGGCAGCGCTAAAATCTCTGTTTCTGTCCCAGAAGCTCCCCTCCTACACTTAAATCACAGATCCTCGGGGCTTAGCTTCAGGTTTGGAGCAGGAGGGGTTGGGGGGGGGTTGAGTGGAGCGGTGGTGCTTGGAGGGTGGGGTGGGGGTTAGATGCTCTTGATTTAACTTGAAAAAAAAACATCAAGACAGTCGGTGGAGCGGAAAGAGACTTTCTGAAAGTGGTTCAGCGAAAAACGAAAAAAAACCAAAAGAAAAAAGAAAACCTGCTCCTGCGGATTCTCTTTCTCATCTCTCTCTTCCCAGTTTATCAGTTACGGAGCGAGTCTCTTTGATCTCGGTATCACCTCTCTAAATGCTATCCTGATATGAAAGAACTTCTGTGTTGAAACGGTTCTTCTGCAGTACGATTCCACCTGCGAAATTACACCTGTTTACCGAAAGGCGCGCTCATCATAACCGCCTTTGGCCCGATCAGTCCGACAGTACACACGCAGGCCTCTCGGATGTGACATGAGTCGGATAAATGCGGGGTTTGGAGAGGGGAGGGGAGAGAGGAGGAGCAGCACAGCTTTCAAAACCCTCTGAAGAGCAGCTTTTTTGGAATGTCTAAATGTTCTAGAACCCCATTGCTTTCAACTCCCGGCTGTGATTGTCACATCAGCATTAGAGTGTTCAAATTTATTCTAATCACTCATGTGTGATCTCGCACCATTGAAGGGTTAAAAATGCTTTCAGACACGGCATATAAATACACACTCCCACCCCCAACCTGCACACACACACACGCAAATAAACCTGCCACACGCATACACACATGCCCACACACACACACACACACACATGCACACACACACACACACACACACAAATAAACCTGCCACACGCATACACACATGCACACACAGTAGGGCTACAGTATTTAAAGGGCAGTCTTGCTGTTTTTCCTGCTGGTTCAGTGTCCTTTCCTGGCACAGAGCTCAACAGTGCTAAGAAGAGAGAGAGTGCGTGTTCGAATGTGTAGATATGTGTGTGCGTGTGTGTGTGTATACTGTATGTGTGTGTGCGAGAGTGTGTGTTTGAATGCTGTGTGTGCGTGTGTGTGAATGTGTGGGTATGCGTGTGTGTGTGTGAATACGGGGGTATGCGTGCACGTGTGTGTGTGAATGTGTGGGTATGCCTGTGGCGACATGGCTCAGGCAGTAAGAGCACTCGTCTGGCAGTCGGAGGGTTGCTGGTTCGATCCCCCGCCCGGGCTGTGTCGAAGTGTCCCTGAGCAAGACACCTAACCCTCAAATGCTCCTGACAAGCTGCTCGGATGCCTTGCATGGCGGCCAATTGCCGTCAGTGTGTGAGTGTGTGAGTGTGTGAGTGTGTGAGTGTGTGTATGAATGGGTGAATGAGAAGCATCAATTGTACAGCGCTTTTGCGTTTGTGTGTGAATGCATGGGCATGTGCGTGTGTTTGTGTACTGTATGTGTGTGTGTGTGCGCGCGTGTGTGTGTGTGTGTACTGTATGTGTGTGTGTGTGTGTGTGTGTGTCTACTGTATGAGCGTGTGTGTTTTCCCTGTAACTTACCCCTGGCAAGGTCTTCTGCTCGTGGAGCGCGCTTTGAGCTTTCAGCGCCGAGTCTCTCGCGCAGTAGGTGAGAAAGGCACAGCCTGAGAGAGAGAGAGGAGGAGGGAGAGAGAGGGAGAGAGAGGAGAGAGAGAGAGAGAGGAGGGGGGATTAGGTTAGGATTAGACTCTCAACATGAAGCCTGGTCTCTGCAGTTTGTACTGCTTTATTATGCAGAAGCGTTTGTTTAGAGCGCTCTGTCTCTCTCTCCCCTGTCTCCCTCTCTCTCTCCCTCTATCTCCTGTATTTGTGTTCGTGAGGAGAGGCAGGGCCGGACGCTTTCTGCTTTCTGAGAGAAGGGGAGAGAGAGAGGGAGAGAGAAAGAGAGTGAGAGAGGAGAGAGAGAGCAACAGAGGAGATAGAAGGAGAGGGAGAGAGACTGACAGGTGACAGAGTTTTACATGGATATAAGAACAGACAGTTAAACACAGAGGAGTTGAAACCTCTGGACGGCAGGTTTGGAGCGAGTCACGTGACCTCTGCATTCCCCGGCAGAAACACGTCCCCAGAGCCCAGCGACTACAGCTGCACTGTGTGTAACAGGTCTCCAGACCGTCTGGAATCTCCCACAGGTGGAAGCACAGCTCTAGGCCTCCAAGGTACATCTCTTTCCATAGGTAGAGGTGGAAAGTCCAGGGGTCAGAAAGTAAAAGTGCTGCCATGTGTTTCTTCCACCCATGAACTCAAGCCAGCTCATTTCACCTATTATTGACAGTATTCCCCTCTCTGTTCCTGGATGAAAATGTGTGAGGATGAGCAGGTGGAACAGAACGCAGGTGAGGACATTTACTTTTGGAACCTGGATGTTCTATCACAGTCCATAGGGGTTCTAACCATAATATGTTCGATCCGAGGACATGAAATGATCGTACTGTGACTGAAAGCCGCTGCTTGAGCTGCAGGAATGAGCCTGAATGAGTCAGAAACATCCCTGTGACTCCTGGGCTTCTGTTGTACTGGAAGTAAGGCTTAAGGCCTGCTTAAATCTGCACTTCTCCGATTCTGGAAGCACATCCCCTGACCTCTTACCCCCTAGGGTGGGAGCTGGTATTAGGGCCTGGGTTTTTGGGGCCAGGTATGGGATACCCATTGGGGCCACAGCTGCAAGGCTGGCTCAAGCGGTAAGAGCAGTTGTCTGGCAGTCGGAGGGTTGCCGGTTCGATCCCCCACCCGGGCTGTGTCGAAGTGTCCCTGAGCAAGACACCAAACACCTAAATGCTCCTGACGAGCTGGTTGGTGCCTTGCCTCGCAACCAATCGCTGTTGGTGTTTGAGTGTGTGTATAAATGGATGAATCAGAAGTACGAATTATACAGCGCTTTGGATAATGGAACTGTCTAAATACCAATTACAGCTGGGCTTCTCATGACTCTAAAACACCCTTTCCCACCATTAACCCATATTTTACTAAAGATAAAATGTTAGCAAAGGTCATTTTGTTTGGTGTAGAAAGGTGAATGTTTGTATGAGTATCCTAATGGAATGCAAGTATCATTTTTAAAAACATTTCTACCATGCCTTAAATGGTAGTCAAAGTTCACGTTCTGCAAAAATGGCTAAATTGGTAAGGACATAGGTTACCTACAAAAACGTTCTTGCACAGCTAAACTTCAACATCTGACACATCTGACTATAGCAGTATGCAGTGCAACCAAAGCACCCTGCTATGATGTAACCATTTTGATATATTATTATGTAATACGCTCTCTCTCTCTCTCTCTCTCTCTCTCTCTCTCTCTCTCACACTGTCTCTGTATGAGTCGACTTGCAGTGGGAATACAGAGGAAACAGCTTTGTAGCTAAATCTGGCGCGTCATTGACACAGTTGCTGATACGGTGATTCCTGTGCGTCGTGCCTTTTAACTAAATAAAGCAAAATAAATAACAAGGGAGTCGAAAGGGAAGAGAGCCCCACCCCCCGTGGGGGGACGGCTGCTTTCAGTCCGTCACCTTCCACTGCGCGCTTAAAGGTAAACAAAACCCGCGCCCACATTCAATCAACATCCGCCCTGTAAACTCCAGCACACGCAAGCATTACACCGCAAAAAACTAAAAATAAGCCAATGTCTTATATTTAGACTTAAAATCTTATTTCTATGACTTTTTGTTTTGCTAAATAAGACAAAAATATTGCCAGTGAGGTGCGAAAAGTTTCGCTCATTCCAAGATTTGCCAATGAGGTAAGAAAATTTCACTTATCAAGCAAACTAACTTAAACAGGATGATATTTTCTATTTGAAAGAAAGTAGCAATATTTTAAGCGTCATTACTAAAACACAAGACTAAAACACTTTTACAGGGTACACTAAATTCACAAGCTTGGCTTGTTTTTCTAGTGGCTTTTTTTGTTACCAGTTGGTGAAAGTTAAGGACAAATGTGGGTTGAAGGCCAGGGACAGGGTTGTTGTGACTGTACCGGTCCACACCGGCAAGGAGTCCTCTGTGTGCTTGTCATTTTCGGGGAGCGGAGTTTGGGTGTTCCTGCCACGGTCGGGTGTATCGGCTGCAGCCGCAGCGACGCGTTGGCGGATGGGGGGGCGGGGGGTTTGGGTTGGGGGGGGTGCAGGTTCTGCATTGATTAAGCTCCAGCCTGTTTGGGATGGGTGCCAGGCCCTGATGGTTTAATAGGTTATATTTATTGGAGCAGAGCGCAAACGATGTGCGGATTGATCTGGCGAGAGGAGGCAGAGAGCTCTGGGGGGGGGGGGGGGTCGGGGACGGTCAGGAGGGTGAAGGGACAGAGGATGAAGCCGCAGCCTGGGGGGGGGGTCGGGGAAGGTCAGGAGGGTGGAGGGACAGAGGATGAAGCTGCAGCCTGGGGGGGGGGTCGGGGGGGGTCAGGAGGGTGGAGGGACAGAGGATGAAGCCGCAGCCTGGGGGGGGGGGTCGGGGACGCAGTCAGGAGGGTGGAGGGACAGAGGATGAAGCCGCAGCCTGGGGGGGGGCGGGGGTGGGGGGGGGGTTCTCCAGAGCCGATCGACCGGAGGGACGGTCACGTTGAGAAAGGCCCACAGCGTGAGTCAGCACTTTTTTTTCAGCGACAGTTATTCTCTCTCCGTTCACCCTGGACCTGTCCTCTCTCTTCCTCTCTCTCTCTCTCTCTCTCTCTCTCTCACACACACACTACAGAGGTATTCCATTTTCTAGAGGGATCATATTAATGTGTTAATGAGGTACATCAATCTTTATTTTTAACCACCTGTGTTCAGTTGCAAGTGGCAGTTGCAAATAACACTGACTATGCCTCACAACTGAAGCAGCACGTCAAATCAGTCACGCTGTTATTAAGACCACTGCTAACTGCAACATTCATAAAGGTTCAAGGATAGGCAAAGTTGTTGCCCAGGTTACCAGGATGCCAGAAACATTAAAAACTCCAAGATCAATGATCCACCAAGGTACTATCCATGTAATTTATGTCGCTTAGCAAACAACATTTCGGAGTGGGCCTTTAAGACAGAGAAGCCACCCATGAAACTTTCAGATCAACTTGTTCCATGGCAGAAAACTGAAGGCTATAAAAAGATTGGCAGTGAGGCTTCCTAGGAGCACCATTAAGTCTGCTGCAACAAAATGGATGAAAATACAACAAAACCCCAGATGCCATCAAGACCAGGCCGTCCTACAAACAGAGAGACCGGACGAGAAGGTTGATGGTCGAGAAGCCAGCGAGATCACTGAGCTGCAGAGCTGATTGGTCGAAATGGGAGAAACCTGGAGAAGAATCACATGGCAATCCAGTCCATAGAGGTTGGCTCCGGACTGAGACCCAAACGATGGAGTGCTCTCCTTTGACGTTCGGGTAGAGGAGGGTAGAAACAACAAAGCAACCCTGCATCACCCAGCTTCTAGGTTAATACTGCAGGAAACCCCTTCCCCCTGTTCATGAAGGAACTGCAAGTACAATAATAATGTGGATGGGGATAGGAGAGAGAATGAGAAAGAGAGAGAATGAGAGAATGAGGGCGGATAGAACGGGAGAAAAAGAGACAGAGAGAGGGAGTTGGGGAGAGAAAAGGAGAGAGGGGGCGTCAGGGGGACAGAGGGAGGGGAGAGAAAGAGATAGAGCAAGGAGTAAGGGGAGAGAGTGAGTGTATGAGCAAGAGAGAGAGAGAGAGAGAGAGAGAGAGAGAGAGGGGGGAGAGATAAGATAAGATCACCTGGCTCCTGTGAACACTATCCCCTGTGTCCTACACTCCCAGCTTATCTGAGCCTCTGCAGACACCCTGGAGGGACACAGACCCACTGATAGAAGGAAAAAAGAGAGGGAAAAACGCCAGAAAAAATATAAAAAAGGAAAATAGAAATAGATGTGCAATCCT
Source organism: Conger conger (assembly GCF_963514075.1). Classification (NCBI taxonomy): domain Eukaryota; kingdom Metazoa; phylum Chordata; class Actinopteri; order Anguilliformes; family Congridae; genus Conger; species Conger conger. Next base: position 18,688,276 of record NC_083771.1, read on the forward strand.
CACAGGTCCAAATCAAAGAGAGTTTGCCAGAGTTCACAGGAGTTTCTGGCGTAAATGGGAGCGAGAGTGTGGAAAAAACCCGGCTCCAAACATCCCCCCCCAAAAAAAGAGAGAGAAAAAGGTTGAAAATGCTGTTTCAAGTCACTGGCAGTGGGTCACTGTGCGGTCAAATATAATGTAAACCAGGGCTGCCCAACCCTGTTCCTGGAGATCTACCATCCTGTAGGATTTCACTCCGACCCTAACAAAGCACACCTCATTCAACAGCTAGAGCAGGGCTGCCCAACCCTGTTCCTGGAGATCTACCATCCTGGAGGTTCTCACTCCCGCCTTGACAAAGCACACCTCATTCAACAGCTAGAGCAGGGCTGCCCAACCCTGTTCCTGGAGATCTACCATCCTGGAGGTTCTCACTCCTGCCTTGACAAAGCACACCTCATTCAACAGCTAGTGATCCACTTGAGCTGCTATAATAAAGTGTGCAAAATTAAGGTTGAACAAAACCAACAGGACGATAGATCTCCAGGAACCGGGTTGGTCAGCCCTGGTGTACATCATTGAGTTCAACTGAACCCACCTCTGATGTCTTTCTACAGCCTACAGAGGCAGAAGCCCTTGGCTGGGTTCAGTCAGCGTCGCTAGAGCTTTCTGTAGCGTTATTCAAAATTAATAGTAACGTTGAATGTAAATCGATAACTGATTTGCTTTCTGCTTGCAAAGCTTCTGTTTTCATTTCAGGAGCCCCGTAATGGCGTCTGGAGTGATCATAATCGTCGTATCGATCGCTGTTGTTTTTAAACGGCCGGTCGTTCAGAATCGGGCGGCTCGAGCGCAAGAGGCCTGTCAGCTCATTAATATTAATAAAGGGCAGCTGTCACTCAGGTAGAACGGGGGGCTCTGATTGGGAGACGGCGGCAGAGGATAAATGAGACTGTGATGCGTTTGGTTTTAAACGGCTGTTTAAAACTGTCTGTGCGAAAGAGTCTACCGATGCTGACGGCGGTTAAGTAGGCTAATGTTAGACTCTACAAGCTGAGTGGACACTTTCAGGCCCAACATGGCAGCACAAGGTTTTCTCTTTAAAGGGAGCGGGGGAACACGTGACTACCCCTTCCATAAATAGGACACCACAGAGCCTCGGCCGCGTCGTTACCGCGGTTGCGGTTGCCTCGGAAACTGCGATTGACAGCTTCTCCCGGGGCCACTCCAGATCGCGCACGAGCGACTCCCTAGGCCTGAGTCACCGAGTGAACGTCAGGAATCGACGCCCGGCGTCGCTGGACCTGGTGAAAAAGCGCAGGGTCGTGGCGTAGCTTCGTCTGAAAAGCAGCGTGCTCTGTTTGTTCTCGGCCGTTCCTGCGCTCAACTCTTCTGGGTCCCAGCTCCGAAAGGGCTTCCCAGCCCTCGTTTGATTTTATTTTTCAATCTTCTTAAAATATTTAATTGGAAGCAGTACACTCTGATTAAGTAATAGCACGCTTTCCAGTCTGCAATATGAGTTCTGAGAAAAATGTGCCAAAAGATATCTTCAATTATAGTGCTGAGACAAAGTCAGGTTTTTTTTTTTTCTTCTTCTTTTTAATTCAATAAAACACATCTTAAATATTCAGGAGAAGTTTCTGGGCCTAATGAGTCTTCTACCTCGGGTGTGATACTATTCTCGCAGGGGGAAATAGAGCTGAAAAATGGAGGTGATTGCAATTGCAATTGAGTCCAACGCCTGCCCTGGAAGAAAGGCAGGAAAAAGGAAGGCAGAAATAAAGAAACTGGTGCCGTTCACAGACGGGGGGGGGGGGTAAGAAGGAGAACCTTGAGCCGGCATCGCCGGACCTCGTCCCTTAAGATAACACTGCCCTGTCTGATTACAGAGCGCCAAACTCCCTCCTCTGCATATCGACCGGCCGGAGGGGAAGCGGCCCCTTTCTTAGCGTGTGGCGTGAGAAGGATTTACAGAGGAACGCGCCGGTCCGATCGATGGAGGGGGAGACGGCTCGTTAGATACGTCCTGCGGCTGCCCGCCGGGGTGGGGGGGGAGAGACGGCCTGTCCGCAGAGAGGGCCCTGGCCCGCGGGGGGCCCTGGGACACGCGACTAATCCCGTCACCAGGACTTCAGAGTCAGCGCCGTCCCTGGTGGTTCCTTGCAACAAAAAAAACTACAAAAGCAAAAAAAAAAACCCGTGCGGACCGGGATGGGGACCGGGATTTTGTTCTAATTGCTGAGTGCAAGTGTGCACAGACCGGGGCTCTCGCTGACAGACGATCGTTCGG
>NC_083771.1:18700544-18738044 GCF_963514075.1 Conger conger
GAGCCACGACGTCGGCGGTTCGAATCCGACCATCCGCCATTTGTCGCATGTCTTCCCCACTCTCTCTCTCCCATTCTTCCTGTCTCTCTATAGTATATACTGTCCAATAAAGCTGAAAAAGGGCTAAAAACTATCTTTAAAAAAAAAAAAGAACAGCACATCCTTTATAAATGTGAAAAATATCTACAAATTGGAGAAAGTGCATTCCCAGTTTTGAAACATACCCTACGCAAACTTTCCAAACTAAATAAACACAAATGCCCCTCGGATAGGAAAAGGTATTCTGCAGGTTTGGCTGCAGAATATGCCGCTTCTAGCCAAAGAATGAGAAAGAGCACTGATCCGTAATCATAGCATGCATTCACAAATGTTGTTTTATTAATAACTATTGCTCCCATTGTTCCTTCTGTTGTTGTTTTCTTTCATGACTCACAGATATTTTGTGTCATTGTTTTCTGCTAACTATGGTCCAAACAACATGCTTTGGCAATGTGTTCTGTATGTCAATAAACACTTTGAAATTACCTGAAGAGAGAGAGAGAGAGACTGCAAGAGGGAGACAGAAAGAAAGAGAGACAGAGAGAAAGGGAAGGGGAGAAACAGGAGATAGACATCCTCTCAGAGCCCCTGAAATAGTGAGTGACAAATCAGCGGGTCTTTGAATTGTTCCGCCCCAATCGTGACAGGTTACCTAACCTAAGCAGGAGTGATTGGCAGCTGAATCAACCAATCTCGAAAGCCTTCCATTTTGAATGGCGAGAAAAAAAAAGCACGGCTTATGATTGTTACTACTATATCGTCCAACAATAACACCAGTCTGCACCAGTGGTCACTGTGGTCGCCAGTGCCCATGACAACAGGCACGTCGCAGAGGTCAGACGAGATTTGGCAGAAATGAGCAGATCAGACCGAGGACCACGATCAACACCATCAGTCATGGAAGGACTGTGAGAATCCGATCTAGTGGCCAAAGCTTTTGGTCTTAAACAGGAGACACTTCAGTTACTTCTTGTGCTAAATGAGCATGTTGTTCGAAAGAAATAATCTAAAAGTTTCATTAAAAATGTTTAATAATTAAATTGCTTATAAAGATATCTGTATGACTTTTGCACTACAATACTGTACAATTCTGATGTTCGAAACATTATTACTAATATGCTTCAGGGGAATAAATGCGGGCTAACATATAATGTACAGTATGTTGTGTGTAATTATGTGAATATATAATGCAATTTCATACACGGAAACTGCCTTTACAGATGCGATTCCTATACATTTCGATGTTTACAAACCGCATCACATAAATATTTAAATGTGGAAATCGTCCACCACTGAATATTTTAGTACTAGTGAAATATATTGCAAGAAAGTCTTGCGCATAATCACAAAACACGTTTAACTGAGACAGAAACATCAGAGCCACACAAAAACAGTGCGGTGCATCTGCAGTAATAATCACAGAAGAAACAGATCTCCTCAGCTAGAGATCCTTGCATTCTGGCCCTTGAATCCAAATCCAGCCCTGGGTTTTCCTGATAATTCATTGATGGCTGGACAATCTTCACATATGACTCCCTGAGAGGGTGGAAAACCGGATGTTCTTGGCCGTTGAGGATTGTGCTTGGAGGTTCTAATGGGGACAGGGTTCTAGACTCAGCAACAGGAGACAGAACAGGGTTCTACCCTCCCAGAAACACAGGCTCCTTCACTCTCTTTTTCGAAAAGGATCAGCCCTGTCAGCTCTGTACAGCTCTGAGCTGGTACAGATATAGTCCATTTGCATGTATTTCTTTTTTTTAGAGAATATACATATTAGAGAGAACTACTGAATAATGCATTCAAATCGGTTGAGAAAGCCACAAGCTGGAAACAGCAAAAAATGAAAAATACAAAGATTATTTTTTTGATAAAATGTAAATATAGCAAATGTGTTCATTTGCTTGTAAACATGAACTGTAGAATATATTATGAAATGTTTAATGTTTGGGACAAAGATATTTTTTTCTTGATTTGGCTCTGTACTCCACAAATATTAGATTTGTAATCAAACAATTCACATGTGGCTAAAATGCACATTGTCAGCTCAGGATGCCTATGGGGAAATAATCATATAGGTCTACTGTGTCAAATTAATTGTGTTCTTTCTGCTGACGATATGCACATTGTTCTGTACGAATATAATTTGGTTAAAAGTATGACCTTTATTGTTACTGGATTGATTACTTAGTTTATGCCCTGCTTGCCAGCTAGGCTGCTAACCGCTATTAGTGATTGGCTACAAAGCTTTTAGCTACAGTGTAATTATTACAGTTAATTGTTTAACCTTCATATTATTATTATTTTTTTTTCAATTTGACTCCATTTAGTGTTTGACATCTCTTAAAAACCAGTTAACCTTTTTCTCATATATAATTTTTCTAATTGTCTATTTTGGTGGGTTTAAATAGTAAACATGCAATAAACATAATGCTATGTTTTCAGATGTCCTGCACTGACTTTGAATGTGTTGTGTGGGGTTACATATAACTGTATACTGTATACTGTACAGTTCTCTGTAACTGTATAAAATGTAAGAAAATATACAACCACTTTTATTTTTATCTCAGATTTCTCTGCGGATGATTCTGATGGCACTTTCCCATACAAATGCCAAACTTTCATGTAATGTACCTTAGACTTAAAATTAGATTTTTCACATCTATGGATAAAAGGCTACTCATTTGGGAGACAACAATAAGGCGACACACAAAGTGTCAAAAATGTTCTATTGCAATAATTTTGCATTTATTTAAGCTGTTGCGGTCAATTTGACCCCAGACATAAAAGCGGTCATAAAAACTTAACATAATATGAAGTACTCTTATATGTAAAATAAATGGAGCTACATTGCTAATTGTTACAGGTTGGTTTAGGCTTTTAAATGAAAGACTGTTGGGTATTAGAAGCACATATTGGAACCATAAGGGCAGAAACCTGTTTCAGTTTTAATGGTTCTGGTGTATAAAACATAGCTGAATACCCGAGGGTTGTATTGAAGCCTATATTTGTGCTGAAAACTCAGCACAAAGAAATCAGGGTCAATTTACATACATTTTCAGAGGTAGGCTTTTTATTGTTTTTTCTTTGTTTTCTTTTTCTGTGCTAATTGCACCACCGTCCCACCATTACACTGAATCAGAATAACCTTTATGGTCCTAACATCCTGTTTTTTGAGGCTAACTAGCGGTTTGCATCTTGCTGTATAGCCTCTACAGTTCCGTTTGCAGACAGTAGTAATGAGCACATCCACGCCCGCATCCTGTTGAGTGTTTCTGATCTGTTGGACAGGTGTTTGGGGGGATTTCTTCATTATGGTGAGAACTCTTCGGTCATCAACTGTGGATAGGTCTTCTGTGGCCTGCCAGGCCCTTTACGGTTACCAGTGCTCTGGTTCTTCTTAATGACGTTCCACACAGCTGATTTTGGTAAGCCTGAGGTCTGGACTATATCTCTAACTGTTTTTTTTCTAATCTCTCAGTCTCATAATGGCTTCTGTGACTTTCCTTAGCACAACTCTGGTCCTCATGTTGACAAACAAAGGCAATCAAATGCCTAGAATCAAGTCTAGTTACAGAAGGCTTTCTTATACCTGCGATAAGGAAGCGATTGAATATCGCAGACTAATCAGAAACACTATAGAAAGTGAATGAATAAAAACTGCAGTATTTTCTACAAGGTGAAATCAATATAAAAACTGAGAATCTGAGTAAATGATTTAATTGCAAATGTAAAATTGTGGACTACAGAGCCAAATCAAGAATCAAATGTTGTCCCGAACACTTTGGAGCTCACTGTATATGGTAGTATTGCTATTAATAGTGCTGACCATGTGCATTTATATGTCATATAGAATGTATTGTATATCTGGATGTGGTTGTCTAACGGAATGTTGATGTGCACCGCAGTATGCTGTCCATTGTGACATCATCACTACATCATCAAGCGAAGACCAGTTATAACTGGGAAAGCTGGCTCAGTGTTTGGCACACATCTGTCCAATTAAACACTTCACAGAGCACCAGACCTGCACTCAAAACACCCAGTCATCCCATTCTCCTCTTTCCGTGTGTCACAACGCCTGTTCATATTGTCCCCCACGGACAGTAATTACTCAAATCTACCCTCTGGGGTGGGGCGGAGGGTGGGGGGGGGTGGGGGAGACACATTTCTCCCCCTGCAGTCCTTCTCTGTCTTAACCTTAAATAATTAACACACACTTTGAAATGCGTCAACCGGCTGTGTAAGTCAACTCAGTGAATTTAAAATGCGTTGTGTGAAGTATAAAGGAGGAAGAGGAGAAAATGTTTGCAGGGCAGTGAGGAGGGTGTGTGATGAAATTGGGGCTTTTTGAGAGGGGCGAGTGGAGCGAGTCTTTGACCCGGTTCTCACACCGCCAGGTACTTTGCTTGATTGGTCAGCCCCCCGGTGTCACAGGGACCTTGGCTTTCCACCAATCGGCAGAAAAACTGCGCTGGTATTTATTGCTGCCTGTGTCGGGAGTCTGGGGGAGAAGGCAACCTGTGGCCCCACTGGGGCCGGCGTGCCAAAAACACACTGCTCAGCCCACAGGTGCATTCTGGGACATGGCTCTAGTATCCAAAAAAAGACCCCCGAATGCATACATTAAACAACTATAATTTTCATTTTTAATGTTTAATGGTTTAGCCAATAGACGTACAAATGGCAGGATAAACGTAACACATGATAACGTGATAACACATCTAAAAGTAAAACGGACAAACAAAAGGGGAGGGGTGGCAACTGAGGTACGCTGAATCACAAATCACTGAGGGCAGGTATGATGTTCATCCATGCCTGTACCATATTCTTCTTTGTGCTTTATTCAACTAATACTAATAATATTTTAACAAATATACAGTAAGGGTACATCTGTAAATAAAAGTCCCATATAGGCAGAAAATCAAATTGAAAAATCCCAAAATGCATCAGTGCGTTTGATTCTTTCCCAGAATGCACGTGTGTGTTTGACTCTTTCCCAGAATGTGTGCGCTCTCGTGTCACGTGTGTGTGTCGGGCTCCGGTTCTTCAGGCACTCATTTAGCGCCCTCTCTTACCCAGCTTGGCATTCAGTGAAAAGGAACATGACTCCATCCTCCTGAGTTACCAAGGTAGCAGCGCCAGCAACGTTCCTGAACCACAGTTCCTGAGTCTCACCGCAACATCAGAGGGAAGCACTAAATAGAAGTTAACTTATGCCACCGTAAACCCAAATCCTTCAGAAAATGTCCCCGTAAGCCCCTGACAATCCGAAAGCAAATCCCAGATGAATTTGTGAACTGCATGACGCGGTCTGAAGAGGCCTCAGACCGTAATTCACGGGCGCTCAGTTGATATAATCCCCTTCATCCTGTTCATCCCAAATCACCAAGGTGACCCGCCCTGCCTACTGTACCGTCTGCTCTGCAAATCACATGTGTGATTTAAGAGGAATCTCACAGCCACACACGGTGAGATCGTCTCACACTACACAAGATTCACTTTAAATCACACCGCATAAGATTCAATATGAGATATTGAGATACAAATGCTTTGAGGTAGTCTTCAAATAGCATGCGATATCTCACATACTAGCCCTGCTGAAAATAAAACAGCTTGAGCTAGGTTTTGAAACAGCTAGTAGATGGTTGACAAATTCAGACCAACTCCATACTCAACATGGTTTGACCAGGTCATTACAGCTGGTAGCTGGTCAGTTCAAGTTGGTTATAACTGGATTTTACACCAGGGAAACACAATCTCCCAAAAATCCCACACTATGAGAACCACATTTAATTAGCAAGCTATGAGATTCTCTTGAAATTGCATTATGGGATTCTTTGCAAATCACATGGTATGAGATTTTTTGTGAATCACATGGTTCAAGACGGTCTCTGATATTCTCTTTAAATCACACAATACCAGATTCCACAGAAACCACATGCTACAAAATTCTCTGTAAATCACACAATGGGATTCTCTTTAAATCACACACTACAAGGTTCCCTATGAATCACATCCTTCAAGATTCTGTTTAAGTCACACAATGCGAGATTCTGCTTAAATCACACGCTACGAGATTGTCTTCAAATCACACATTCCGAAATTGTCTTCAAGTCACATGCTATGCAAACCCCCCCCTCCCCCCTCCAACCTCGCCTCCCAGATCCTGCTTTTATTCGAAGCTGCGACATACCATGTAATTTTCATTATAGCTTCACGGCTACGTTACGTGTATCAAAGCAAATGTGGAAAATGTAAGATAACGTGAAGGCACGGATAGCGATCCCAACCTCCCCGGTGACCCAGATCTCAGTCCCGCTGCACCTGGGTCCCTGGCGTCCTGTCCTCCGTGCCGATAAACCCCCCCCCCCCCCGTGAATACGTAGCGCACATGCAGATGAAACACAGGGCCGTCGTGCGTGCGCGGGATGGAGCGGGAGATAACTCTGCGTACGGCGGGGGAGGGGGGAACATCAAAGCACCACCTCTAATCTCCGTACTCCATACTGTTCAAAAAGGACGCCCCCCCCCCCAAAAAAAAAACAAACAAGCCAAACAAATCAGCAGCACAAATGCGGTAGGCGGTTGAGAATGAAACTCCAACACCAGACTGCTGCTGTGCTCGCGTGCCACTGTTAGCAGTAGCAGCTGTAGCTCGACGAACTCGCTAGAGAAGCGCAGTGAGGCGCGGTTTAGCTGACTGCTTAGCACGTTTGCCTTTCAAATGGCCGACATTAGCTCAGGAGGTAAGAGCCATTGTCTAGCAGTTGGAGGGTGGCCGGTTCGATCCCCCTGGGCGTGTCGAAGTTTCCCTGGCCAAGACACCCAACTCCCAATTGCCGCCAACAAGCTGATTGGTGCCCTGCGTGGTAGACTTTCACCATTGGCACGTGAGTGTGTTGTTGCGTGAATGGGCATTAATTGTAAAGCACTTTGGATAAAAGCGCTGTATAAATGCAGTCCATTTACCATCAAGTCTTTGGCCTAGTGACAGGCTGAGATGCAAATCAGGTAAATCTCTAAGTACGTGGACAGTTCGGTAAAAAGGTGTCAGTGTTAAAGAAATCAGAATAAAGGATGGTCCTCAAGGGCCACCAGCGATTGCGCCCATGAGAGAACAAACAAACACGCTCGCCGCCATTCGTAGAATTTAGCGGTACGCGACATGGCGGTACACGTGTAAACGATAAATTGCTCCCTTAACCGGGCCCGTCTCCGTTCCCCCTGCCTTTGGGCACGAGCCAGGCTTTACTTTCCTCTCCTCGGCGTGGCGTCGTGAATAATAACGGTAAACCCATTAAAAATGATGGTTTTTCCAATCCCTGACATTACTACAAGCTCTCATACTGCTACTGATAAAAAGAAGCCAGCCACTACAATAGAGAGAGTCCCCCCACACAACAACAATGCCACAGGGGAAACTGGCAATTTATCACCGCCCTGCCAAGAGCCCTAATGGCGCTCACGCTGAAAACGCCTTCGCTGTCCAACTATAAGCGAAGGGAACAATGCAATCTTTGGCGAGGGGGGGTCAGAGGTTAAATCCGAGGCAGAAAGCGTAAAAACGCAGGGCTCCCGGGAGCGAATGGTGCAACTATCAGGGAAATGACTGAAAACAAGCAGCAGGCCTCAGTTCTGGTTCACCGGCTTTCTAACGCAGTTCGTCCAATAATAATCAACTTCCTGAATCCTGTCCAGGAAGTGAAGGGATGGGGGTGTGGTTTCACAACAGTAATGTCAAAGCAATTAGCAAGACTGCCAAGGCAGGCAGTCTGATTTACTCTTAAGATTACGAAAAAAATGACGGTGCCTGCTGTGTGTGTGTTTGTGTGCTGCGTGGGCCTGTATGTGTAGGCGTGTGTGTGCGCATCTGTCTGTGTGTGTGTGTGTGTGTGTGTGTGTGAGCGAGAGACTGTGTGTGTGTGCCTGTGTGTGTATGGGTCTGTGTGTGTGTGTGTGTGTGTGTGAGCGAGAGACTGAGTGTATGTGCCTGTGTGTGTATGGGTGTGTGTGTGTGTGTGTCTGTGTGTGTCTGTGCATAGGAGAGGGGGAGAGACACTTCGGGCTCTCACTCCATTCCCATATATACCTTCTGTGACCCAAGAGGCATTGATTCCTCTTGAGGGTCTGCCCAAGGCTGCACTGATTAGCCCTGTGTGATGCACATGGTCTGCGGGGCGTAAACCCTCTCTCATCTCACTGCTGTGGCGTGAGCTTCTCAGGATTGCTTTGCTAATCTTCTTACCAAAGCAATGGGGTGGGTGCGTGCTGGTAGCATCTCAAAAGCCTGAACCCAACAGGCTGCCTGGCGCCGGGCCATGAAATTGACTGAACTCCAGATAAAGCTGTTTTGTACAACCTGGACTTGTCATTCCACATCTATAAAAATCCATCAGAATTCTGGATTATCTGGTCGATTTCCAAAACATGGTGCAATTCCTCTTTCAGAACCTTTCTTGAGCCAAAAGCGGCTTTCTACATAATCATCGTCATAATATCAAGCACCGTACAGGAACGGCCGCTTTTGTTCCGGAACATTTGGGAATTGCTGAACTTAATCGAGAAAAAAGGTATATTTTGGAATAGCCTTAAATATTTCAGAACAGAAATTGACATTTTGGGATATTTCTCCCTGTTTCCAGAAAACCAATGGGTTTTGCTAAAATGCCCATCTCTATTTTGGCGTTTAAACTGGTGTTAGCCCTCCTATCGAGCAAAAACCACATCCCCTGTGTAACCATAGCAACACGTTATCGGTAAGTTTGAGTGGCTGTATTTGGTGCAGATAACCAGCACCTCTATTTATTCTTTTTGGAAAAATATGAAATTAAAAATATCAGCTGGGTAAAGATGTGTGAAGAATTCCTATTTATATAAGCCATTATATGAATGAATAAATCACTAAATATAGCAATATGAAATAGTGAATATTCTTTCATTTATATCCAAGGACTGTTTATGGCCTCCTGTCTTTGTATAGGATTTTGATATACTTACATACCGTACAGGATTTTTATAGAATTGCATTCATTTGTAGCAAGCGTTTGATATATTTCATAATACATGCCATATATTTTTCACATTACATAGAGAAACGGACATGCTTATTGCCCTTATTTAAGACTGTTAGGAGTCACACCCTTTCAAATTTCACCGGTGGTACAACAATGCGCATTACCCATAAACCTACTACCTGCTATCACCCCAGCATTAGAACAGCAAGGTGAACATTCCCAGCATGCACCAGTGGGCTGGTAAGGCCTGGAGGGACTGGGCAGTGTGCCGGACCGTGCTTTAGCCTGGGAGCTGATACCCACCACGACCGAAACAACACACTGTGTGTGTGTATGTGTGTGTGTGTGTGTGTGTGTGTGTGTGTGTGTGTGTGTGTAACGCTGGAATAGGAAACATTCAGTTAGTCTGGTTCACTTTAAATATTCATCACGCGACGGGCAACCCTTACACGGAGCCGTGCGTCTGAAAACAGAAACATTTTTATTTGTAAAGAGTTCCTGACACAACAGGGCTACGCTCTCGGGCGGCTAAATCAAAGCTCACGGAACCTGCGCTCCCCAGCCTTCACTGAGCCGCCGCACGAAGCGAGGGATCGCTTAACGCCGGGGCTTTCCCCCGCACCTCTCCCCCGTCCCAGGCCTCTGATGAAGCACTCACAGCCGGCCTGTTCGCTCCCGCGCTAACCTGCCGCTTTCTGCTCCTGTTCTCGCTCCGCTTCGTTTCTGCTCTCAGAACATTAATATTTCAGCAAGCGCGTTTTTATGAATCCCCAAAGCTGATTTTTAAATGTTTTGTTTCAATTGATTTTGCGGCATCTTATCTTGTTTCCTTCCATTTAGAGGACGCTCGCAAATCACTTCAGACAAATTCATACAATTAGATGAATACATCCCCGGAAACGCAAATACAACAATAACAGCAATAGATTTATGTAGACCGCTTTTATTTAGCGCTCTACCTGTTTTACCTTACTCAGGTAGTCCTTGGCAGCAACAAGAGGCCTTCGGGTTGTTATATTAAACACATTTGCTGGTTTATTTGAATGTAACCTTTTAAGGTGTGAGATCACAAATGTGATTGGAATGTTCTTGACTGAACATTCCAATGCTGATTAAAGCAATGGAGTTCTAGAACACTGACTTAAATGAAAAGAAATATTAGAGAAAATTCCTCAAAATCCTCAAAGGGTTCAGTGGGTGTTTGACAAGAACTTGCAGTTCATTTAGGATGTTCTGGTGGGAGAGAGGGGAAAAAAAGCTGATGATGCATTCGAAAATGAAACCGTAAACTTTAGACGTGCACCCTACCAAGCCAAGGTCTCCACAAAGCTGATTTACAGAAGATTTATACCTCCAACCCAAGCACTGACGTGAGGACTTATTTCTACGATGACAGTCCAAGATGGTTTTGAAAGACAGTTGACATTTTGCCAGCACAGTGCAGGCCTAATGGGGACCTGATGTTCACAATATGAGTAATGTTACAACAACATAAAAAAATACAAAATCATAAGCAGCTATAAATTAATTATTCAAATGAGATGATAGTTGAATAATATAATATCATATTTAAAGCCCAAACCCAGGCTCTGCCACGTAATCATCCCCTGATTCCATTGGCAAAAACATTGCCTCTCTTTCTCCACCTCAGCCGATGTTTGGTGAGCATTCTGGCACAAAATGGCTGCCGTGCATCACCCAGGTGGGTGGTGGTTGAGGCCAGTTTCCCCATCACTGTAAGCACTTTGAGCGTCTGGAAAAGCTCTATATAAATGTAATGATCTATCTGTCTATCTAAAGCAAGCTTTCTGGGACTGAATGTCCCCTGAAGGACATGTTATTGCAGAATGTTTAAGGTCAAACACCACTGTGGCAATTACCGCATACCTATTTGGGTTTGGATTACAAATATATATTCATGAAGTTCCTCGCATTTAGAGTGCTGATCTGGGATCAGGATCACCCTGTCTACAGCCCAGCCTTGTCCACTGTTTGCTAAAAGGCAAACTTAAACCCCAGATCAGCACTCGTACGCTGAGACTCTTTAAAGGACCAGGCTCACTTCACTTCACTGCTGTGTGCCAGAGATGGAGTTAATAAAGGGGTAAAAGTGACATAGCAGAAACACCTGTGTCTCAATCTACTACTGTAGTATGTAGTTGTGATGTCTCCTTCTCTGTGCCCCGCATAGGGTTTAAGAGGGCTGTGCCCTATTGCCGGATGTGATTCGATCTAGTCCTGCGGGGGTCAGGATAACTAGAAGTGTCACACTCTCAGCCCCTATGACCCCGGATCAGTGGCTCCCATCTGAGCTGAATTTACCCCCCTGCAGTTGTTCTGCTTTCCAGAGTAATGCAGGTTATGTCCCTTACTAAAGAGCAGGAAGGCAATACCCCATCTGAGGCATGAACCTGCAACCTCTCAGTTTGTCTGTGCACCAAGGCCCCCCCCCCCCCTCCTCCAAGCTCCCGACGTTCACATCTTTCGCTACAAGCCTTCGTAATTGTGATTGGGTGAAATCCTGCCCCTATGACAGTGCGCTTCTGTATAAACAGTACCAGCACTACTGTCTCAGCGGCCCTGCTGAAAAATGGGTCCACCACACTTTCTATTTACATATTTATTAATCTGTCTTTTTTCCTGGGTTTTTTCGCTCACTTATATATATTGCATGAATACAAGAAGTTGCAAGGACGTACGCTGCTTCCTCCTCAGTGTGTGTGAACACACACACACACAGACACACAGCAGTGTTCTCACACATAAAATGCCGTTGGGTTCGGCCTTCCTCCCTCTGACGGTTATAGGCAGCACTCTAATTGGCTACGGCCAACTGCAAACAATAAAATCATCTTTGATTTCAACTGGCTGTTAAATGAGAAAGGTCAGCCAATCAGAAGGAACTAAGAGACTGGGAGAAGCACAGAAGAACACGGGTCAACATTCGGGTGCGTAATGTTTCCCAAAGGTGCTGAAAGCCAAAGAGCTGCTCCTGCAAATGATTTTATGTGTCACACTCTTTTGCCTTGCTGTCAAAAGATAAGCCATTGTCAAATAAATAATTAGTACTTTTTTAAATTTATTTATGAAGCACCATCCCAGGACCCTCACATACACACACACACACACATACACACCCGTGACGCAAACACATGCACCTGACAAACACACACACACACACATACACACACCTTACATGCACACGCACACCTGACACACACACGCACCCGACCCACACACTCGCACAGCAAGGTTGCAATCGCCCATCATAAGTACCGAGCCTTGTTCCGTCTCAGGAAAAACGAAAATTAAATAATGGGGGAAGAAATCGGATCTGAGTGCAATACGAGCGAAGACCCCCACATCGGTTTTTCAGACAGGGGTACGCTTAGAGGGCAGAGGAGATGCACAACTCCAGATCGCGTTGAGTTCTGCCAGGATGATGCAACGGAGGTGTAATTCCTTCCTCGCTGAACGCACACTGCATCAACATCACGCCATCGGGCGGGGAGGAGGGAGGGAGGGGGCAGAGGACTCGCTCTGTCTCTTTCCTCTTTAAAGGGGAACCCACGGGTGTGGGAGGGGTGTGATACACATTTGGGGCGAGAGGGACAGCGTGTTCCGGCGCTCAGAACACCGCCCTGCGACAGTTGGAGCGGGAGTTAAGGGGACGGGCGGAGCCCCAGACTCTGGCCTGAGTGCTATGTGCATCCACCTTTATTCCTGAGGCCCTGCTTCCTGTAAGGCTTTGTTGACTATGCATTTTCTTCATTTCTAATTTAAAGGCCAAACCAACAATATTGTGCAAAATAGTACAAAGATGTTTGAAATTACATTACATTCTTAACTGCCAAACTCATACTATTGCAAAAAGTATTTTTATAAAATAAAAATGTACATTACATTCTTTTAAGGAATGCCAAACGTATTAAACATATTTAATGCTACATGAAAAAAACTTTGAAGTGGTACATGAAAAAATGTGATCCTGTAATTCCTCTACACCTCAGATTTGGCCACATTGCAGTTGGCTTGAATCTGGGCCTACGTCTGTGTTCAGCCTCATTCAGAGGAAGCCAAGATTCACTGAATGCCTGATTGACTTATGCTAAATAACTAATAAACTGCACATGAAAGGCAGTCTCCGCTCGGTTCCTCAAAGAGGCCGCAATGGAACCAGGGGAGCCACCGGGG
This sequence comes from Conger conger, assembly GCF_963514075.1. Lineage (NCBI taxonomy): Eukaryota > Metazoa > Chordata > Actinopteri > Anguilliformes > Congridae > Conger > Conger conger. Next base: position 18,713,792 of record NC_083771.1, read on the forward strand.
AATTTGGGCTCAATAAAAACCCCTCCCCCCCCCCCGTGCCACCCCACCCCTGTACGACTACTGTAACCACATATCTATCTCACATTTTATATAACCCTCATTTTACCAGACAGGTAAATTAACAACATATTCTTATTGGTTTTGAGGTCCCTGTCCGTCCCCACGGAGCACATTGAATTAACATTTCACGCTGAGACACAAGAAAAAAAAACTAAACAGTGGGTGCAATTCTCGGTTTGACCTCCGGGGCAATGGAGGGCGCCATTGTCCTGAGTCTGCACTGGTAGTGGTGAGGTCATGTCACAGAGAATTTAACTACATCAGCATTACAGCATTGGGGCTTTTGAAAGGTACCCCCAAAAGCACAAAGGGCACACCAAAGTTATTACAGCGTCAGTGGCCTTGGAACGATCCCATCACACAACGGAATGCTGTTCTTTCTTCCCAACGCTCCGACCGGTATTCCCGGTAAGGGGCAGTTTACGTCAATAGACGATAGAGTGTCCCTCTCTATAGCGATTTCATTCGGCCCATTAATGAAAGGAGGGGCACAGATTCAGATGGACTGGAATGGAGGGGGAGGGGGGTGGGGGTGGGGTACTAAAGATTGGGCCTGGTCTCCCACTCCCCGAACTACAGGTCCAGCTGTGAGGTGAAATAAAAAGTACAAATTACCGGCTCCTCCAGAGAATGTCATAGTACCTCTCTCTCTCTCTCTCTCTCTCCCTCACACACACACACATACTATCTCCCTCTCTCTCTCTCTCTCTCTCTCTCTATCTCTCTCTCTCTCTCTCACACACACACTATATCTCTCCCTCTCTCTCTCACACACCCACGCACACTATCTCTCTCCCTCTCTCTCTCGCACACAAACTCTCTAGCTCTCTCCCTGCCTCCGTCTCTCTCACACACACTCTCTCCCGTTCCCCGCCACTCTCTCTCACACACACTCTCTCTCGCACACTTTAATTCTGCAGAACAAAAGAACAGAATGGAGGGAAGAAATGGGAGAAAAGAGTGTGTGTGGAGTGGAGTTCTGCCCTGTCCAAAGCCCGCACTGACCGTAATGAATGGCTTCTATTACCGGAGCTGTGCAACCTGGGGGGTGAAATCCCTGGGCCCAGAACAAAATATTATATTACTATATTATTCCTGGTTTCAGGACAATAATATTTACCACACATTCTCAGGCCATTGGGCCCCCCAGCAGAAGGGTCACGACGTGCCCCACACTCCCCCTTTTCTGTGGGATTTTACCCTGTCACATTCAGTCATAAGTCATAGCTCTGGCAACCTCATTACACCTCAGGCAATGGTGATGGCAGTGACAATATAAAACAAGTCATTATACTGATGAAGAGGCACAGGACTTCATCAAAGGCCTTTTGACAATGTTTATATTTGTTTTTCTGTGATTTTGTTTTTCAGAGCAGAAGAGTGGTGTGGCTTGGGGCTGGACTGCTTAAAGGTGTTTATGTGCGGGTTGGGGGTTATTGGTAATACCCCCCCCCCCCCCCCCCCCCCCCCCCCAGCTCCTAAAGGTCCTAAAGGAATAACGTAAGGTCCTCGCCTCGGCAGGGAATAAAAAGGGATTATTCAATAACGCGAGGGCGACAGCGAACATATAGCCCGAGTGAATTTATTCCATAAAGGTCCCTTCGCATCCAGGGATGATCATTACTGCAGCACTCCGGTTATTAATAGTACATTTGCATAAAATTACAGTCTGTTTTTCACCATTAGATCCTCTCCGCAGAAAGATGTGCTGTCAGGAATTTCTGCATCGCACCTCCGATTGCGGAGAGTGATTCAGGTTTGATCCGGCGTGTAATTTATTTCAGCGTGCAGTCGGTCTCTTTTCGCCGCCGCGCCGGGCGTCTGTCTTCCCAGCAGTTCAATTCCGACGGACGTCTCGAAATTGACTTTGCGCGGGCACAACCGAGGCTGGAGTATAGGCGTATGAGATTGACTCTCAAAAACGGTATTTTCCTCTGAGCGGGAAAGGACAGAACAGCGTGACTGCCTTCTGAAGGAAGAGGATATACATTTTTTAAAAACCATATTTACCTCGGTATTCGGCTCGTATTTGTCTGTGTTGAAGACTTACGTCTCCTCTACTTACGTCTGCAAATTACTTTTTAACAATTACATCCTATTGTTTGCGTTGAGAGTTTTTACACTATTTGTAAGAGGTTTCATGGTATGTAGCCTATTGCTTGTGCACTGTCGCCTAATCAGCTTGTGCACAGTAGCAAAACAGTGCTAATTCCACTCTAACAGAGTGCACATGAGTCCAATTGCGACCACCCTGTAAAAGTTTATATAACACTGAACATTTTACTGCGTGGTCTTGCAATTGCGAAGGGCCCAAGCTACATGATTCCTTTTTTGGCGAATCCGACCCTGGCGGGATCGCGTGAACGTGAACACGAGAAGGAAGAGCGTGAACAGAATAGCTACGATAATACCCGTATCATACAACAGAAGACGGAGAACGAGGCCGCCGCTTGAAACTAGTTAAAATATCACGCCTGCGGAGGCAGGGCTCGCTAATGAAAGCTCCCGTGGAGCAGAGAGGGAGCGCGAAGGGTGGAAGGGGGGTGGCGGAGAGGAAGGGCCATATATCCGAGGACGGAGACAGTTCCTAGAATCAGCCCCGCGAAGCGGCTCATAGGTCATGGGAAACATGATTAACCGCTGGACAGGGAATCACTACCGCGGGTCCGCTATTAATAAAAGATATCCCCTGCACTCGCGCCCGCTTTATTTATTTATTATTATGATTTTCTAACACATGTGTAATGTGACATTGTTTATAGAGGGCACCCGGTCGGCCGCGGCGCTCATCCTGTTATTTTTATGGGAACTTTTCAATTAGCTCCTAACGAAGCACTTTTGTCAAAACTATGCCCGCCGTGCAAAGGCGCACTAGGTCAAATAGACAGTTGGATTAAATAATAATGACCCCCAAGGTTAAAGGAAAAAAGAGAAGCTGCGTGAATGTGCCCCAACCCTGACATAAAAGCTTTACGACTCTGTTTCTTCTTGTTCTTGTTCTTCTTCTTCTTCTTCTTCTTCTTCTTCTTCTTCTTCTTCTTCTTCTTCTTCTTTTATCGCCCCACTCTGTTACAGTCTGAAACTGCTGATATACGTCCCATCAATACAATATAATATAATGGGCCTAAATGAAAATTACACCAGCGAGCCAGCAATGCTCTCTCTAGGACTGGTTTAGCATACTGTGTTTTGAGTCCTGCGCGATTAGAACCACATGCAGACACCGATGAACACACATAATTGTGCAGCTATACACGAGTGCTTCTCGTTGCGTCGTTCGACTCCATTCTCTCATGATGTTCAACACGGCAGAACAAGTTGTAGGAACCCCGGCGGCTCTCGGCACAACGGGCTCGCCACCCCCAAAACCGGCCGAGAAGCCGGTGACATGCATTGTGACGATGGGAGGTCTGCGCGGGCACTGCCACTGCTGCTCGTGTCAGCTGTAGCTAACCGTTGGTTTACATCTGCTTGCAAATACAATTGAAGTTGATTTGGGTCTTGCCCTAAAACCAATTAAAACCAAAATAAAATGAAAATGTAAACCAATGACTATGCTGAATGCAAAGGCCTATTTTATCGGTGATATCAGAGACACAAATTAAAATGTGAAATAAATAGTAACAAATCATACATATTCACCTTCAATAAGTAGTACTAGTAATAACACGCAACATTGCCCGCACAACAATATCAGCGGTACAGCGTGGCCATATTCATCCCAGATATATAGTTTTGTGATTTAAATTGTTGGCGTCCCAAACGCAGAATAACGACAACTCGTTCCTTGGGCTTGTTCCTCCCCTTTTAATCACAGGACAGCATTTAGGTAACTAAGGCACAACAAAGGCTCTCTCTCTCTCTCTCTCTCTCTCTCTCTCTCTCTCTCTCTCTCTCTCTCTCTCTCTCTCTCTCTCTCTCTTTCACACACACACACACACACACACACACACACACACACACACACACACACACACACACACACACACCTACGCACTCGCTCGAACAATGTATCATGTTTAGCGCTGAACAATCCGCCAAGTCCACCCCTACCCATCAGCCATTCATTCCACCGTGTCCAAAGAGAGCGTGAACTTTGGTACCAGGGGTTTCAGTGCATCTCGGCCGATACGTGGTTATAGTACGTGCGTTTCAGCACCGTGCAAACCGTGCAAACAGCAAAATAATGTAGGTCTGCGTAAGCCGCCGCCACATTCCAATGTTCCAGCATTTAACACAGCCCCGAGGGCATCACGAACAGACTGCGAGAAAAGGCAAACGGTGGATTTTTAAGTTATAGCGAAAATGCATGCGTGACACAAATCTGCTCTCTGTTTGCGATAACCCCAATTCATAAAAGTAGCTCATACAGATGTGATAATACCATAAATCGAAGCGGTTCAAACAAATCTTTGACGGGTTCGGCGTATCCCTATGTGGTCTGTACAGGGGGAAAAAGAGAGACACAGAGAAAAGACAGTATCGACAGGACAGGCGAAGCTAGCACACTCTCACTCTGAGATTGTAACACACCTTTGTGCACGCCGGTGAAGCGGTCCTTGAGGACCGTGAGCTCGTAGATCTTGCCAAATTCCTCGAAGAGGGGTCGGAGGTCCTTCTCGTCCAGATTGCGTGGGATTTGCCCGATGAACAGTTTGATGGCATCGTGGTCCTTCATGGGGATGGTGCCGCAGCTCGCGGGACTGTGGCTGTGGCTTAATCCGTTCACGAGCCCGTTCGCGCTGACGGCGCCGCCGTGCCCCGTGCCGTCCACCTGCCCGTTCGTTAAAGTTGCCATCTTCTCACCAGGGAGGAGTTGTAGTAGTAGTGGTAGTAGTAGCAGCCGTAGTAGAAGCTTCAGAAGTATGCTACAATTGCTGTATATTTCAGCCGTGCAAGCGTAGAAGGTCCTTCTATAGTTTTAGTAATGCAAATATTTACACATATATGAATACGTAGGCTGTAAATTATCTCAATAGAAAGTAATATCAAAAGCACGAGCGTTTGCCTCTCCCCTCGGAGGTATCCCTCCGTGTTTATATTTTACTTAAAAATGAATTAATTCTATAAATTAAAGGGAGAAAGTGCGATTGAGAGCATTTGCCTTCTATTTACACCTCCGTTCCCCTTGCCCCTGCTTCTAGCAACCCTTTTATTTTTTGCATTGAGGAGTCGGTTTGGGTGTCCTTTCGGTTTAAACAGACGGGGTTGACTCCAAGAGGTCCGAGCTACGCGGGGAGGTTTGGGGCACGAAGAAAAACTGTAAATTTGATGTTCGTCGCTCACTTGCGCTCTGTTTCCCCCCTCTCTCGATTCAGCATCAGAATGGTTCAGTCCACCAAGAAAAAGAGACTATAAATAAAGAAAAAATAGCCCTGTGCAGCTCTTTGTGCTGTTCTAGCCGTGAGTCACCAAACGTCCTCACGACTCCAGGGATCACAACGATCGTTTTCTGTTTCTTTAAGTCCAAGCACTTTAATAGGCTACTGATTAGAATCACTACATGTGGTCGAAATATTAAATATCAACAACTGTTCAAGCATTAGACAGACATAAATCCCACTGCGTGTCAGATGTACATGTATTTACGTCGCTTTAGAGCACCTTTGGTAGAGAGGAGATGGAAAGACGTTGCAAAACATGTTTATATGGATTCTGTCTCCGCCCGCTGTTGCGGTTTGATTCCAATTTAATCCTGTTCTTTTCGCGCGTAAGTTGAAATCTCACGTTATTTTGTAACCATTTTCATTTTCATTTCTGGCGCGGAAAAAAAACCCATCGGTTATGTAAGAATTTAAAGTACGAGGGAGATCCAGTGCAGACGGCAGAAACCTAACCGTTTTCACCTGATGGACAGCTCCCAGTGCTGAAGAGTCCGCGATTACTGGTTTTGCATTCCTTGAAAAGGGTTGATACTGGACTTGTGCTGATTCCTCGTGTTAATATTTGTGTGGGTCCGGTTTGTAACAGTGCTGCGTTCGTAACAATTTTATACCAGTGAAATTGGTTGGTTGTCAAGAAGATTCTCATCCTCGTCTTGATTCTGATGTAGTCACTTCGCACTTCAATGGAATGAAGCTCGGCGATTAGCTCATCCGAGTGGCGCGCACAAAAACAGCGGTTACGCAAATCCAAGTCTAACTAAACTAAACAAATAAAGACGGGTTCTTTCGTATGTAGACCTCTTTCAGAGTGTGCAGGTATTTTGCTGCCTAATCCGACCGCCAGAATACATAGCTCAAATATGGCATTTCTGTCTGTTTTCATAGTGTGCGTCGTGAGTTGAAACACCGCGGGAAAAAGGTATCTTAAAAGTAAAATCTAAATCTAAAATATGTTTGAATAAAGGTGTATTTACTTATCTAAGTGCCTGTAAAAAGGATGAAATCCCGACACGTATTCAGTTCGCACCTTCTCTGGTAGAACTCCAATTAGGTTGAAAAAAGCGCGTGCATGTTGGCCTATGTGATTGAATTTGGGCAGTCTAGTTATTTTTACGCATATTATACAGTACCACACTACTCTCTACTACCGCTAAGTGCCTCGTTTGTACTGAAAGCGACCGCAAAACAATGACACACGCCTCGTTTACTGTGAATTATTTAATAATTAGCCTACATTTGTCAAAATGTGTTTCAGAATCTTCCATCTGTGTGCACTGTTTATAGTCTACAAGTGTATTTTATGTTGGCCAATTGGATAGTTAAGATTCTTTAGTTGCGTTTATGTGATTGCTATTGTAAAATGGCCGTATTCTAATGAAGCCTTTTATTGTCGTTGTGATTAGGGCCTATTTATTGTATTGGATTAGTTAAACAGCCCATAATCTCGCTTGTCTCTAATGGCAACTAAGCGTACTATGCGTGCAAGGCACCCAAATGGACAGGAATAAACCATGGGCCCAGATGAATAAAAAGCAAAGAAAAAAAGAAAAATGCAAAGTCAAATTCACGCCGTAATATTATTTGACGGCAATGCTTATGCAATTAGCATTATACCTGATATATATATATATATATATATATATATATATATATATATATATATATATATATATATATATATATATTTAAAGAAGAGTGTGCGTGTGAGCGCTCACGTGTGTGCGCGTGTCTCTGTGCGTGTGAGTGAACGGCACGGTTCGTGTGTGTATATGGTGTGTGGACGTGTGTGTGTGTGTGTGTGTGTGTGTGTGTGTCTAGCGCACAGTACACAGTTTGATTTGCAGAATGTGGCCTTGGCCCGCATTAAAACGCAGATGTAAAAATGTCAGCGCTGAAAGTGAAGGGTCTTTTGTGGCCTCGTCTGAAAAAATATACTTCTATGTAATTATATTTTCTCAGCAAGTGAGCGTTCCCACATTTCATTTAGACGACTGCCACAGCGATTATACCAAGCAACGACCCCTGCAACCCGACGCCATTATTTCAGAATGGTGTATAGGCTAAGTCTATATTCGAAATATTTCAGGGTAGTCTGTGCGCACTAGGACTAGGATCGTCTGTGAGCGATTCCATTTTCCCTCATCCTAACTAAACACTGATTGTCATGGAACACATTACTGCGGCCCGTTCTTTTGTTTTCTCTCCAGACTAACTTGTCCCTGTCTCCTATCAGTGTTGGGCGGGACAGTTAAGGCCAGGCACAAGCAGGCATCTAGACTAATTCACCAAAGCAACACCACACAGCTGTCAGTTCAGCGCCAGCGTTCACTTTGATGTGAAATTGAGTGGATGGTGCCAGAAGGTTCTGCCGCGCGTTGGTTTCGCGTAAAGGCGGCTATGGCGGCTGAGGCTGCGCGGAGAGACGCCAGGCGTTGCTGTTCGCGGAAGTGCAGACGGCAGCAGTTGCGTCTTTGCCGTCCCGCTGGTGCGCACATGTGGGGCACTGGGCCGGTGTCCTGGAATATTGACTCCAGCTGTCCTAGAACCGCCAAACCGCCAACACATACATGTAGGCACCAGACCTTGGTCAAATACATAATTGTTTCCAATGCAACCAGACAAGCTTAGTAGAGCATGGAAAAGTATTTGAAGCCAAAACAATTACGTGTTTGACCCAGGTCTGGCAGGCACCCCAAGCCGCCAACACATACAGTACAAGCTGGCACCCACCCAGACACATGAGCACACAGAAATAGATATGAACAAGTGCAGCCCAATAGGGGTAATCCTGTAGAAGCTAAAACACAATCTTTGCACCTTTTCAGTTGTAGGCCATTGCACACATGGGCTGTTAATGAGATGCATTATGTAAGTGAAGTTAGCCTTTGTGGTGCTCATGAAAAAAGACACAAAGTTTGTGATTTAATATGAAATATTTTCTGTGGTATTTTAGTTTTCATGCGGGTGTTGATGGGGGGAACACGTAATGCACGCGCAACGCGTTGGCGTAGGCTGCAGCAATGCTCTCGACCCCGACCCGCGCGCTTTTTTTGTACGTTTTTTGGCTCGAGTCGCCGTTCCGTCTGAGCTCCTGCCCCGTTCCAGACTGACGAATCAATAAAAGCTTGTCCAGGAAGAAAGGAAACTGTATTCCTTCACACTGGTTAATTTGTGTCTGTAATAGTGGACCATACATCAGAGTTAATGAGACCTTACTGCCAAGTGATAAACCGTCTAAGTCTTTTCAACTTTTTTTTTATTTTTATTCAATTTCTTCTGAACTTAGGCCTGCTGAGTTCAATGCGGTTTCGCGAACCGCGGATTCCGCGCAGTCAGTATGCGCCCGCATCTGCGCGCTCTCATTTGTTATTATTTCTTTAGAGATCAAACACTGTACGTGTGAGAGGGTGGGACTAAGCATATATTAATGAGTGACGAGACGCACTCTCCCTCGTCCAGCCTTTCTTTGACTGTAACGACCAGCTAAGGTCATCCTACTCTGGCAGGGAATGTATTGCTGCATAGTAGTGATAATAAACGTTTAGTAGGGCAATATAACGAAAAATACGTATCTGTCCCACCAACGGTAGTATTTTTGGTTTATTGCTCGCAAGCCAGACTTATGATTTTCTTCTTACGGCCCCACAAACCAGTTATCTTACACTGCACAGCCAAAGTATTCCTATGTGTACGCCCACTGTATGCTCAGCCAAGCTCACCATTCGTCAAAAAAAAGGTATTGAACAATTTCAATAAGAAAAGGTCAGTGTTAATGATATTCTACAGTTACCATGAAGATACTCTATTCTGTCATCACTGCTAAGACCTAGGGTTCTTTGACTTGCCTCCTTATAGGAAGCCTTTTTAGTTATTTATGGAACCTTCTGTCATACGTATGAAATGTGAAAGCTCCCAGAGAAAGAATCATTTTGCCAGACAAAGAACCCTTGAGCTAGATTTCGGTTTTTGCTTTATAACCAATATAACGATATACTGGACAAGGAATTTTGGTGAAATGGTTTGGAGGAAGTCAGACGCCAGGGATATTGGGACAACTCAGTTATGGGAGGGTATATTGTTTTAATGGTTTTTTATTTATTATTATTATTGTTTAAAATGATATGTATGTGATCCAGTGGGTGGTGGCACGCACCATATGACATAACTCGCCAATAAAACCAAAAAAGCTATTGGTCTGACAGCCATCTTTACCATTGATGTTGAGTTGTGTGTGTTTGTGCCAGGTTTAGCTCAGTATTTGTGTAGGGGCAAGGTGCTTTTTTGTTATATCACATTGTATCCTGTTCATGTTGGCTTGATGATTTGGGTTTGGATCATGTATCGATCAAAACCCGATCAGGTTTTGATCATGTTTTTTTTTTGGTAGATTCATTGCAGATTTTGTGGCAGATTTGTTTTTTTTTTGTGGTTAAGGTAAATGACTGGGACACACAAGGGCGGTGGTTCGATCCCTGGCGTAGCCACAATAAGATCTGCACAGCCGCTGGGCCCGTGAACAAGGCCCTTAACCTTGCATTGCTCCAGGGGAGGATTGTCTCCTGCTGCATCTAATCAACTGTATGTCACTCTGGATAAGAGCGTCTGCCAAATGCTCCAATGTAATGTAATTGGAATTGTTCATGTGGACTTTCAGGCCAGCTATCAGCGCAAGTACAAAACAGCACAGCTTGGTCATGCTGATTGAGCCGCTCATACCCAGCTAGACCAACTTTATGACCAGCTCATACCCTGTTTGACCGGCTTGTGACCAGCTCATACCCTGTTTGACCGGCTTGTGACCAGCTCATACCCTGTTTGACCGGCTTGTGACCTGCCTGGCCAGCTCAATTTTCAAGCTGGACAAACTGGCATAGCTGATTCTCTTACAACTTACAGTAGCCATTGGAACTGAAGAGCTGAACCCCTGCAACCATCGGCAACATCTCCCACTGGGTAAGATGGAAGCTGCGCTCTGCTTTATGCAGTGCCCTGCTGAAGAATGCCACCATGTACTATACATATTGTTTACATATATAGTAATTACAAATTGTGCAGCACTTTGGTTGACGGTAGTCATTTTAAACGTGCTTTATAAATAAATATGACTTGACTTGACTCACTCTCCACCCTCTGCTGGCTGAGACAGGCCAGCATTGAAGTCCACATCAGCTGTATCAGTATGGAGGATGAATGACTTCAGTGGATTAGCCAGAGCGAGTGCTGAGGCAGTGATCCGAGCGGCAGGGAGGTCATTAAAGGCCCGTTGGCACTCCAGGGAGCGCTCCAAACGGCTGCACTTCTCTGTGAGGGTGTGGAGCAGCCGCCGATGCCGGTGAACCCTGCGATGAGTCGCCTGGCCTACGACGCAAGGCCCGGGAACCCGGGGGCCTCCTTCGGCGATGGCGGAGTAGGCCAGTTCTTCACGGCTTCTGCCGGTGCTGGGCGAGGTGGCTCCCTCCCTCCACGGGAAGGGGCCAGAAGGCTTTGGAACAGCCGGCTGGAGGTCGGTCTTACCGATGTGCAGAAGTACGGTGCAGAGGCTGGCTGCTCAGCCGGCTAGCGCGGAGCTGAACAACATGCTAGCTTTAACATTAATGTAACTTTGCTCTAACCTGCTTTGCTCAGCTTCGGTCTCTCGGCCATGACAACTATGACAACTCGAGAAGTGCCGCCCCCTCACATGATGCTTGTTTCTAATGGGAGGGGCGATATAAAGTAATAAGTTTAGGCCCTTGTTCATTTTTCACCCTCTGCCATGCTATGCTGCCTGCTAGCTGCTGTCGCACTTGCCCTGATGCAATCATACAAAGCTGCCCTGCTGCCTGGTTCATTCTGCATGCTAAAGCCATTGTGCTGCCTGCTGCCTTCAATGTCTGGACTGACCTTTGAACATTTGCCTCAAGAATTGTTTAATATTTGGTGGAATATTCCACTCGCACAATATATCCTGGGCTCCCAGCTGCCACACAACCCCAAAGCATAATGGACCCACCTCCATTCTTCACAGTTTGCAAGGTGTTCTTCTCTACAAAGGCATTTTTTCTTTAAAAAAAAACAACCTTCTTTGGTGTTGGTCAAAAAGTTCAATTCTGGTTTTGTCAGTCCAAAGCACATTGTTCCAAAAGGATTCAGGCTTCTGAATGTTTTCTTTTGTATACTTCAGATGCTTTTTTTTGTTGATGAATCTTGTGTTGAGGTTATAGGAACTGTGCCATCTAGGTCTTTGTTGTTTAAAGTTTGTTGTATTGTTGTGCTGTGAAGAGCTACACCTGTGTCTGCTTCTCTTTTGTGTCTTGCAGCCCTTTTGCAGCGATGTGAAAAAATGTTTAGTCTTCCGAACCTTGCCTTGACTACAACTGTTCCATTAATTTTTCATTTTCTAATAATGTTTCTCACTATGGAAATAGGCAGTTTAAAATGGTAAGAGTTTGGAAATGAACCCTCTTCATTTTGACATCCTTAGACAACTGTTTAGAGGACCCCATGGTTGTTAACACCGGAGTTATTTCAGAATAAAATGTTTAGCCCTGGAATTATACTCACCTGACCCATTGAAGCCCTAACGAGTAAGTCACCTGGATCTGGGCCTTAATAAGCATCTTTTAAAAAATAATAATCAAAAAGGATTCCTAAACTTTGGCACAGGGTCCATTTCCTTTTTTATAATTTATTCATTAACATAATTATTGTTGTTTTATTGTATATGTCACCTATTCTCAAAACCATCACATGTGTTCCTAACAATGCATCCAAACAAAAACCGAAAATGGAGAACCCTGAACGAGGCTACTGGCTAAAAACTACCCCTCGCTGAGATTAGACAGGTCTATCTGTCTGTATTACTGTTGTAAAAGCAGAAATTATGAAAGGAAGTGTCCTTACATGCTAACTTTGCTCCGGAGATGTCTTGGTTGATATCTGATGACATCCCGCCCTTCCACGCGGTAGGTTTATTCATCGCGGACAGTGAGCGATTAGGCGGCATTAGAGTTCCCCCTTTAACTTTCGCAGCAGCGGCCGCTGTCCTTTGTGCTGAAACGGCTGCTCTCCCAGAACTGGTGCCCACGCGCCTCAGCAATGAGAAATGTGTTTTAATGTTTCAGGCTGGAACACAAACCCAGCGGCAGGCATAGACTGAATTCACAGGCGAAAAGTTTCCCTATTCATAAATCAGTACCTGTAAAATCAGGAACTATTTCGAACTTGTAAAAACGGCTGTTACTTGCACAGCACTGTTCGTGCTTGTAACACCGATTCACTCACAAAAATTGCGGATAAATTAGTCTATATTTTCAATGCAAGAATCCAAGCTGGGCCTATTTTGCAAAATATTATTTTTTACAAATCATCGTACAAGTCATCGTATGTACGTTTATAGCATCCTACAATTACAAAACGAAACCTCAGTTACCAAAACGATAGCCCTTTACAAAACCTCGTCTATGGAACTTCAGTTCTGAATCTCACTGAGAAAAGTTATGTTTTCTAGAACATAAGCTCATGGTTTTGCATACTACTGAGCGCTTCACAACAGCCAATTGTAATTAATTGCCAACAGAGCAAACGATATTTCCATCCAGAAACGTAAAAGATGGAGAAGACTACTGAACTATATCTATGGGATTGCTCTTCTAATAATTTCCCGCAGGTAACATTTCAGACGTAATAAGGAATCCCCATCAGCTTACTGACTTTCAGGAACTAACTAAAGTTGAGTTAAATGCTCATAATGGAACAAACAGAAGCAGGCTTGTGAAGTCTTTCTATTTTTATTCAATATATTAATGGCTTCACTCACCTTTTCCTCATCCGAGAGAGAGCGAGAGAGTCCTAAATCTCTTCTAACCTTGAATCTCAGAGGCTGTATATCACTGCTGTATAATTTAAAAGCGCGAGAAGAGGTAAATGACGACATAACCGTATGGACCAGCAAACAGAAGACAAAGAGTGAATGTCTGAACTAATAATACGCCAGATAATCTCAGGGCCAACCATTTATCTCACTAGTTTTTGGGAAAAGTGCACAGTATAATGATACAAGAGTTGGTCAATTATTGTATAAATACTGTACCGGTATTGACAGGTACAATTATATTGTCATTGGTCATTTGTGACAGTTTTCAGGCAGATGCATAGTTCCGGATTAGGCACATACAATAACGTTTTTATTGATTGTAATAAGGTCCCCCGGTCCTCGCGAAGGTGCATTGTGCTTTTGAAAACGAAGGGGAAAGCGTGCGCTGCGATATTCGAACAAATACAGCCGGCAGAATGAAACAAAAAGGATGAATTCAGTCTGCGTTTGTGAGGGACTGTGAACACCGTCCCAGTTGTGCCGCTGTATTTAAATGTTTGCTCAGCCATGAAATATAAACAGGGAAGAGACAAAACAGCCGAATGGACTTGCTGACAGCTCGGGCCCTCGGTTTTACGCGCTCGATGGAAAATAGGCCACAGCTAAGCGCTCTGACACTTGGGTGGGCGTTCGCGTTTCAAGCTGGAGCCCAAAGACGGGGCGAGGCGCGGACCTGTCTGCGTTCCTGACGACTGGCGGCTTTGGATCGTTTCCTAGGCGAAACCCTCCCGCGTGCAGACAAACAAACAAACTGGGATGAAATCCGACACAAAGCTTCCTCGCGGGACAGGGATGGCTCAGCCTCGTATCCACAGTAAATTACATTTTAATATTGGGGGAAATTAATGAGATTTTGCTTATCTCCGCGTTCTTCCATTCGGTTGAAGGAGAAGAGGGGCTTAATTTTGTCATATAGAGTATTATTTTTTCCCATCAAACATGTTAATTCTGATATCTTTACAAACGGGTTTGAATGCGTTCCATTGTAACCATGGCAGAACTGGTTGGTCTTGGCTGATCTCCCCCTGGCACTGAGAGAGAGAAAGAGAGGGAGATGGGAGAATGAGAGAGGCAGAGAGAGAGAGAGAGAGAGAGACAGAGAGAGAGAGAGAGACAGAGAGAGAGAGAGAGGGAGAGCCAGATATACTTATTTTTAATAGTCTTTTTTTAACCTATACTTTAAATCTGCTTATATAGGGAGGTAAAGTCCCGCTGAATGGCATTTCCGGTATACAGTTGTGTTCAAAATAATAGCAGTCCAGCTTAGCTTACCAGATCAATCACTTTTTTTGGTAGAAAATATATTACTACATGCCAAATAATTTACCAGTAGGTGTAGTGGAGTCATAGAAAACCAATAGACCCAACATTCATGATACACATGCTCCTGAGTCTGTGTAATAGAATAATTCATTGAAAGAGGCGTGTTCAAAATAATAGCAGTGTGGAGTTCAATTAGTGAGGTCATTCATTCAGTGAAAAAACAGGTGTGAATTAGGTGGCCCTTATTTAAGGATGAAGCCAGCACATGTTTGCATGCATTTCTCTCTGAAAACCTGAGAAAAATGGGTTGTTCCAGACATTGTTCAAAAGAACAGCGTACTTTGATTAAAACGTTGATTGGAGAGGGAAAAACGTATAAAGAAGTGCAGAAAATAATAGGCTGCTCAGCTAAAATGATCTCCAATGCTTTAAAATGGAAAGCAAAACCAGAGAGACGTGGAAGAAAACGAAAGACTACCATTCGAATGGTTCGAAGAATAGCCAGAAGACTCAGCCAATGATCAGCTCCAGGGTGATCAAAGACAGTCTGAAGTTACCGGTGAGTACTGTGACAATTAGAAGACGCCAGTGTGAAGCTAATCTATCGGCAAGAAGCCCCCGCAAAGTCCCACTGTTAAAAAAAAGACACGTGCTGAAGAGGATACAATTTGCCAAAGAACACATCAACTGGCCTAAAGAGAAATGGAGAAGCATTTTGTGGACTGATGAAAGTAAGATTGTTCTTTTTGGGTCCAAGGGACGCAGGCAGTTTGTCAGACGACCACCAAACACTGAATTCAAGCCACAGTACACTCTGAAGACAGTGAAGCATGGTGGTGCAAGCATCATGATATGGGGATGTTTCTCTTACTATGGTGTCGGGCCTACAAGGGATCATGGATCAGTTTGCCTATATCAAAATACTTGAAGAGGTCATGTTGCCTTATACCGAAGAGGAAATGCCCTTGAAATAGGTGTTTCAACAAGACAACGACCCCAAACACACCAGTAAGCGAGCAGCATCTTGGTTCCAGACCAACAAAATTAAAGTTATGGAGTGGCCAGCCCAATCCCTGGACCTTAATCCGATTGAAAACTTGTGGGGTGACATCAAAAATGCTGTTTCTGAGACAAAACCAAGAAATGCTGAGGAATTGTGGAATGTTGTCAAATCATCCTGGGCTGAAATACCTGTTCATAGGTGCCAGAAGTTGGTCGATTCCATGCAACACAGATGTGAAGCAGTTCTCAGAAACCATGGTTATACAACTAAATATTAGTTTAGTGATTCACAGGAATGCTAAATCCTGAAGATTTTTCAGTTTATACAGTAAATATTTGAGTTTGTAAAAAATGCAGACACTGCTATTTTTTTAACAGCCCAATATTCATTTTTCTTCATTTTCTGTAAAGTAATTAAAAAATTGACACATTTTTCTTCATGTTTTGATTTAGGATATAATGTGCAGTGTTCCCAATGCATCGAAATAAAAACTATTATAAGGATTTTGAGCTTTACTCACGTTTTTAAACATACTGCTATTATTTTGAACACAACTGTTAGTGCTATGCTAGCGGATTTCATCATCGACGGTAACAACAAAAACAACTTCATATAAGCAAACAGAGCATTAAATAATTCTACAAATACAAAATTACAAGGCTCCAGATCATCCGCAAATTGTCACTATGCTGCTTTCAGTTGCTTTTTCAAAATGTTCATTGTTACTCATTAGGATGGTAAATGACTACAGACACACTGTCAGTGGCATTAGGATGGTAAATGACTACAGACACACTGTCAGTGGCTTTAGGATGGTGAATGAATACAGACACACTGTAAGTGGCATTAGGATGGTAAATGACTACAGACACACTGTCGGTGGCGTTAGGATGGTGAATGAATACAGACACACTGTTGGGGGAATTAAGGCGGCACGGATGGTGCAGTGGGTAGCACTGCCACCTCACAGCAAGGAGGTCCTGGGTGTGAATCCCTGTCGGCCGGGGCCTCTCTGTGCGGCGTTTGCATGTTCTCCCCGTGTCTGCGTGGGTTTGCATTAGGGCTCTATTTAATAGGGAGTAAGTATCGTTCCCGACTCGTCTCCTTTCCCTCCCTATTAGAATGAATGTAATATTATTTTTGGAATGTTCTTCACACCTTCCACTACTTGCTTGTTGTATACTGCATGTGTGTATACTGTATGTGTGCATACTGTATGTGTGCATACTGCGTGTGTGCATACTGCATGTGTGCATACTGTATGTGTGTATACTGCATATGTGCATACTGTATGTGGTCTCCACGTCGCTGCATGTTTCTGTATGAAGTACATGCAGTGGTTTCAGGAAGTATTCAGGCCCCTTAACTCTTTGCACATTTTGTGTATTGATGAGCAAATGTTATCCTATTTTATTTAATTAACACAATTAAATATGCAAAAAGTGAAGGTGTCTGAATACTTTCTGAAGCCACTGCACGTAATAGAATTATATGTGTCACTTTGGCGAGACAACAGTAGTTGTCCTGCCAATGAAGCAAATTGAAATTGAATTGAAATTGAGTGAGAGAGAGAGCACTCGACTGTGTCTCTGTCCCAATTGCAATCCCATTTCCTGCGAGATATCAATTTTGAGCTGGGGCCGAAAGTTGAAGGAACTCTGACCCGCCCAATGGCTGTGAGTGTCTGTGACCCCTCTCACTCGCCTGACCCTCGCTGTCAGACCTGGGAGAGCGCTGTCCTTGACGGCTGTTTCCCTGTGTGACTGCTGACCTTGCCCCGGCCCTTAATTGCTTCAGAGAGGCCGTTATTTAGAGAGAAAAGTAAGAGCACCTGCTCTCCCTTCAGCCCCTTGGAGCCCTCGCGGAGGATACTGGGTGATATGTGCTCAATTGATCTTGGGCGGCCTGGAGCGTAGTGGTAAAGGTACATGACTGGGACCCGTAAGGTCGGTGGTTCTAATCCTGGTGTAGCCACAATAAGATCTGCACAGCCGTTGGGCCCTTAAGCAAGGCCCTTAACCCTGCATTGTTCCAGGGGAGGATTGTCTCCTGCTTAGTCTAATCAACTGTACGTCGCTCTGGATGAGAGCGTCTGCCAAATGCCATTAATGTAATGTAATCTAGCCTGCTGCAATTGAGCCAGCCAAGAGGACCAGAAGGTGAGGTTTGCACTTATTACATTTATTCCATAGGTTCCAGTACACCTGACCGGCTCAGTAAAGTGTAGAAAAGTATTTGAATCCGAACCAATTAAGTACGTGACCCAGGTCTGTACCCGACCAATCTAAGAACTACAGCTGTCATTGCACACAGACACACACACACACACACACACACAGACATGCACAGGCACAGGCCCACACACACACACACACACACACACACAGGAGTAGGTGGAGTTACGCCGTTTAGCGGCTAATTTCCACGTTTTCGCTGCGGCGTTCGGCGGCGCGTTAGCGGCACCGCTGTGCGTGGCTCCTGGCGGCGCTGTGATGATGTAGCATGCGGCACGTGGCGGGGGATGAGTGATGGGGCGGGGGGCGCGTGTCGCCAGGCAGCGGGGGGGGGCGTGGGAACAGAGGTGTCGCAGCTGGGGTCAGCGGGAAATGGATGTTTCCTGTGATTTGTTGAAGGAGTGTCTGCCAGCTGTCTCTAAGTCGTTTCTTTATTATCTACACCTTTTCCTTCCCTCTGTTTTTGGCGGAGAAGTGGCTGTTGTGTGCGGGGGGGGGGGTCCTGTGAAAGAAGAGAGTGCAGGCACGCTTTTATCCGCCGTCCTTCCACCTTCGTAACGGCTGAAGTGCCTCAATCACCGAGGGCCCGCTTCCTCCAGCGGAGAGGTGGGCTTGTCGGGCCCATTTAAAGAGAATTGAAAGAGCGCTTTCAGTCCTCCCTTCTCCCTCGCTCCCTCCCTCCTCCGTCTCTCCATCTCTCTAAGCATTCTCTAGCCTCGGAGACTTCCGGCCTCCGACTGGAAAGCCCATTTTTAAAAAGCAATAAAAAAATCTTTTGGGCCGACGCTTGCAGCCCGCTTTTGCAGCGGGCCCTGAGACAAACGAAACCTCGCCCATTTGATCTGATGTACCCATTTGATCTGATGTACAGCGTCAAACGCATCGGAAATATCTAAACGAATGCTCCCGCCGTATTGTGTTTCTTTCTCTGCATGCTTCCTTTCGCATGAGAGGTAAGACACAATGGGAAGTGGCAAGGATGCAAAGACATGGATAACAGTTATTTTATTTATTATGTCAAATATGTTTTTGTCATGCAAATAAAGCCAACTGCAGGGGGAGAGAGAGATGACAGAGAGATGGAGGGGGAGAGAGAGAGATGTAAGGAGAGAGAGAATGAGAGAAATGGAGGGGGGTGAGAGAGAGACAGAAAGGCCTGTCCGTTTGAATAGCATAATAATACGTATAAAATACTCTGGTACTATGCACTCATGAGTCCTCCCTCCTGATATCCCCCGCCCCCCTTTCTGATATCCCCGTCCCTCTTGTCTAACCCCCCCCCCCCCCCCAAAAAAAAAAAAATTGCACTTATGATGACTATATGTTTAGAACAACACTTCATGTGTATTTTACTAGTTATGGATGTGATGCTTTAACTTGTGGAAGAACCTATGCACTTGTAAATTGCTTTGGATTAAAAGCATCTGCCAAATGACAAAAATGTAAAATGTTAAAAAATGAATGAATTGAATGGAAGCTCAATCCTTCCAGAATGTTCTGTGGGTGGCTCAGCCTGGCCCCTATAGCAGGGGGACCAGTGACCAGAATGTTCTGTGGGTGGCTCAGCCTGGCCCCTATAGCAGGGGGACCAGTGACCAGAATGTTCTGTGGGTGACTCAGCCTGGCTCCTATAGCAGGGGGACCAGTAACAGTCGCACAGCCATCTGGTCAAGAAGGAGCAAGGATGAATTAATCATGACACATAATAAGGCACCGTCCATTACGAGTGTTTTACGTCCCACTGAAATTAGACGTTCACCTAGACGCAGGAAATGCCACATCCCTCCCCTCCATTCTTCTCCTTCCTCAGCAGATCTCTGAAATTCCTTCAAGTGCACGGGGCTGTAAATTAAACGGAGAAATAGAGAGAGAGAATAGAGAGTTTATCCCTGCCAGCTGTTTGTGATTAATAACGCTAAGCTTTACTGCCCTTTTACAATCAGCCTGTGCTGCGCCAAACTATTACGCCAGACAGAGCCCTGGGCCACCTGGTACATGTTGGTGTTTCCAAAGATGGCCGTCTACAGACCCCCAACCACCCAGGCCCCAGCTGTGGAGAGCCTCTCTATCACACATGCCTGCCATACTACACACATCACATGATCTACACTCACCACGTCACATGATCTACACTCACCACGTCACATGACCTACACGCATCACATCACATACCTGCCACACTGCACACATCACATGACCTACACACATCACATCACATGACCTGCACTCATCACATCACATGACCTACACTCATCACATCACATGATCTACACTCATCACATCACATGACCTACATGCATCACATCACATGCCTGCCACACTACACACATCACATGACCTACACTCATCACATCACATGATCTACACTCATCACATCACATGACCTACACTCATCACATCACATGACCTACACACATCACATCACATGACCTACACGCATCACATCACATGACCTACACTCATCACATCACATGACCTACACTCATCACATCACATGATCTACACGCATCACATCACATGACCTACACTCATCACATCACATGATCTACACTCATCACATCACATGACCTACACACATCACATCACATGACCTACACTCATCACATCACACAACCTACACGCATCACATCACATGACCTACACGCATCACATCACATGACCTACACATATCACATGACCTAAACGCATCACATCACATGACCTGCACACATCACATCACATGACCTACACGCATCACATCACATGACCTGCACACATCACATGACCTACACACATCACATGACCTACACGCATCACATCACATGACCTACACTACACACATCACATGACCTACACGCATCACATCACATGACCTACACTACACACATCACATGACCTACACGCATCACATCACATGACCTACACTACACACATCACATGACCTACACACATCATTACAGCGCTTTGGGTAAAGGCGCTATATACATTTTACATCAGATGAGCAGCCACCCCAAAGTGCATTACAGCTGTATGTGATAGAAGGTGAAATGCTTTCATTTCAGGTCGCTAGAGCATGATGTGTTTATGGTTTTTGTTTCCATTTGTTTGACAAATTAATGAATAAAAAACATATAAGAATCTACTTCAACTGGCAGCTTTAACCTTATTTTCACTTTTGAGAAATCACAAGATTCTGTTAAGTTTCTTATAACATTGTGCTACGGGTTTATTCTGACACTTTCACAGTATTTAAAGAGAGCTGGAAAAGTCCTCTCTTGAAGAGACTTTGAAACAGGGAATTTTATTCTCGCAAAAATATTGCTCAAATTCCACTGGCATGTTTTCAAGACTTTTCCCCCATAGCTGTTACATACCTTTTAAAATGTTGAATCTGTGATTCAGCCCCATACATTTTTCTCCCATTGTTTTGTCAAATGCAGTATACCTGGCAACCGTACAGATTCAGCTTTTTCATATTTCATGTAATTTGTATTGTGTTTCATGTAAAATGTATTTTCATAATGTAGTATTATGCAAGACATTAGTTCATGTTACTTTGTTTTGCACTTTACATATGTGGCATACAGTATTAATAGCCAGCATACATGCATGATAAACTTGATGTATGTAATTATCATGACAATATTTGACACAAAACCATATATATTCATTACTGGACTTGCTATTTTTTCAAAAAATGGTTGTGAGATAAATGGATAGATTATGTATCTTTGAATATGTGATTTTGCTGGGCACTGTATCTCCACAGGACCGTGATAGCATCACGCTGTGCAGCCTCACTGTCTTTAATGCCTCTGAGGACATGCTGAGTTACACACGAGGAGAGAACAGAGATTCATCTGAGTGTGTAAGTGTTAATGTGGAATTGTGTGTGTGTCTGCACATGCACAAAGGTGTCCACATGCATCTATGTGTCTGTGAGCTTGTGTGTATGTGTACACACGAGTGTGAGCATGTGTGTGCATTTATTCATGTGTCAGTATGTGTACACAAGAGAGTGAGTGTGTGTGCATTTATTCATGTGTCAGTATGTGTACACACGAGTGTGAGCGTGTGTGTGCATTTATGCATGTGTCAGTATGTGTACACAAGAGTGTGAGCGTGTGTGTGCATTTATTCATGTGTCAGTATGTGTACACACGAGTGTGAGCGTGTGTGTGCATTTATTCATGTGTCAGTATGTGTACACAAGAGTGTGAGCGTGTGTGTGCATTTATTCATGTGTCAGTATGTGTACACAAGAGTGTGAGCATGTGTGTGCATTTATACATGTGTGTACGCATGCACAAACAAGGCTGTAATTACCTGTCTGTGCATGCATGTGAGAATGTGTGTGTGTGTGCATGTATTTATGTGCATGTGTGTGTGTGTGTTGCGCGCGTTTGTGTGTGTGTGTGTGTGTGTGTGTGTGTGTGTGTGTACAGTACTGCGCTAAAGTCTTAAAAGTCTAGCATTCTGTTCAGATAAGATTTTTTTAAAAATAATTCAAAGGTCCTAAATAAACATACTATTTTACATTACATTTTAGTAATTTGACAGAATAGTTAAAAACTGAATCAAATCAATATTTTTTCTGACCACCCTTTGGCGTTAAAACTGCATCAGAACTGCATGACAGCGTTGACTAAGACAATCAGCAGGGAGGTTCCAAGCATGTTGGAGAACTTGCCACAGTTCTTCTGCAGACTTTTTTTGGCTCCTTGCTTCTGATCTCAGACAGCCTTGATCAAGTTTTTATGAAAAAAGTAGTCAATTGCTTATAGTAATATGTTCGTTTTTTTAATTAAATACAAAAATGTCTCTGTAAAATTAAATCTTTTGGAAAATGAATATTTGGAAAAGTCAAGTGTGTTCTTTTATACTAACACTCACACAAAAATAAACGTATATATAATAAAGTCTAGACTTCCGCACAGTACTTTATGTGCGTAACCATAACCATAACCACCACCATATACTCATAGACAGGGTTACACAGAGACTCTCAAACATGTACAACACACGTGCACGAGAGTCTCTGTGTAACCCTGTCTATGAGTATATGGTGGTGTGTTTAACAGAGTCTCCTCCCCTGACCCTGCGCTGACCCCCCTGGTGTCAGCCAGCCCTGGGCTTGGCTGGGTGTGATGCACTGTGGGGAGGGTTCTGTCGCCATCGATCCACGCTCGCACCTGACGGGAAAGGACAGCCCTGCCGGAGCTCAACGCCCGTGCCGTATCGCCCGCGACACTAATGCTCACATTTATTCAGTCTGAATATGGATAATGCAGTTACTGCTACCTTTCAACAGCGTGTCTCCTCTCTGCCGCTCTCAGACACACTGGCTGCTGTCATTTCAGTGCCCAGCAGCGGGGCGCCTCCCCACTAACCGCGCTCACAGCTCACAGCGTGTGTGTGTGTGTGTGTGTGTGTGTGTACTGTTACACGCTGTCCTGAGTGTGTGTGTGTGCGTGCTTACTGTTACACACTGTCCTGAGTGTGTGTGTGTGCGTGCTTACTGTTACACACCGTCCTGAGTGTGTGTGTGTGTGTGTGTGTGTGTGTGCTTACTGTTACACACCGTCCTGAGTGTGTGTGTGTGTGTGCTTACTGTTACACACTGTCCTGAGTGTGTGTGTGCTTACTGTTACACACTGTCCTGAGTGTGTGTGTGTGTGTGCTTACTGTTACACACTGTCCTGAGTGTGTGTGTGTGTGTGTGTGTGTGCTTACTGTTACACACTGTCCTGAGTGTGTGTGTGTGTGTGCTTACTGTTACACACTGTCCTGAGTGTGTGTGTGTGTGTGTGTGTGTGTGTGCTTACTGTTACACACTGTCCTGAGTGTGTGTGTGCTTACTGTTACACACTGTCCTGAGTGTGTGTGTGTGTGCTTACTGTTACACACTGTCCTGAGTGTGTGTGTGTGTGCTTACTGTTACACACTGTCCTGAGTGTGTGTGTGCTTACTGTTACACACTGTCCTGAGTGTGTGTGTGTGTGTGTGCTTACTGTTACACACCGTCCTGAGTGTGTGTGTGTGTGCTTACTGTTACACGCTGTCCTGTGTGTGTGTGTGTGTGTGCTTACTGTTACACACCGTCCTGAGTGTGTGTGTGTGTGTGCTTACTGTTACACACTGTCCTGAGTGTGTGTGTGTGTGTGTGTGTGTGCTTACTGTTACACACTGTCCTGAGTGTGTGTGTGCGTGCTTACTGTTACACACCGTCCTGAGTGTGTGTGTGTGTGTGTGTGTGTATGTGTGAGTGAGTGTGTATATGTCTATGTGAGTGTGTGTGTGTGTGTGTGTGTGCCTGTGTGTGTATCAGTATGTCTTCTGTGTGTGTGTATGTGTGTGTATGTGAATGTGCCTGTGAATGTGTGTGTATGTATCTGTACGTCCTTCTGTGTGTGTGTATCTGTATGTCTTTTGTGTGTATGTGTGTGAGAGTATATATTTTGAATTTGTGTATCTG